>NW_019154101.1:39339801-39598646 GCF_002288905.1 Enhydra lutris kenyoni | reverse complement strand
TCTGTTTCTAGAGTTGCTGTTCTTCTTCTCTTCGATCTCCCGTTGGATTTGTAGGTGTTTGCAATCTTTAGATAAGCTATCTAGCTGATCTCCCGCTACCTGAAGTAGTCTCAGCTGCTACTTCTCCGCCATCTTGACTCCTGGATCCCAGAATGTTCCTTCTTAATTCAGGATCTTGTAATATTAACCCTGACCTTTTCCGATTGAGGCCCAATCAAAGAAAGATTTCCTCTACATTTTTTGGAATGGAGCCTCCACTTCTGTATCCTCTTCTGAGAGAAAGAGATGGTATTAGAGTCATAAGAATATCTTCATGATTATTACTCTTCAAGTGGTAAGTGATCAGTAAAATTTAGAGGAATCAGAGGATTCTGATGGAGTCTGAGCTCTGGTTATTGACACTTGTTGTCTCATATCCTCTTTTCCTGATACTTTCCCCTGGGGAGAGTCTCAAGATTAGTTCCAATCACACTTTGGCCTCATGTCACTTGAATTCTCAAAAGTCAATTAAAAATGATCAGAATATTCTACATTCTAAAACATAAAAAACACATGGGAAATGTCTATAATTGCAAATAGCTCTCAATCATAACATGTCCATTTCCAATCAGAGGAAGGGAAATGCAATAAAATATATTCTAGCATAAATTTAATAGGCAAAACCAAAAATGTCTACATCATGTCTTGTTAGTAGTAGTGTGGAAAACCAGTCTTCCACAATTATTTGCTTCTGAGAGTGTAAACTAGTGTATACTTGTATATAGGAGGATAAACCTGTATAAACATCAATTTAGCAGTGTCCATCAGAAGTGAAAATGGGGGATATTTTTTAGTCATTAACTTCATTTCTTGGACTTATCTAACATCTTGAATATTTTTGAAATGATGTGTGTATAAGAACATTCACTAAAGAATCATTTATAATGCTAAACAATTGAAGGTGCCATGTAACAAGATATTAAAAATTACATTTCTATTAAGGTGCCAATAAAATGAGCTTCAAATACTAAGATAGTTCTAAAATGGATTTCCTTTTGCAAGGCTTACAAAGATAAAATGTTATAGAAATGGTTTGGGACCTATTAATCCAGGTGAAGGATTTACAAGAAAGGATCAGAGACTGGAGAGAAAATCTACAAGGGCATTATTTCTAAGAGAGAGAAGAAGAGATACGATAGCATTCCAAAGTAGGTGCCACAGAGAGGACTACTCAGAAATGTGTTCCTTGAAGTTGAATGTTACAGAGAACTTGGTGCCTGGTCATGCCTAAGAAAGCTCAAGTGCCTTGTGGTCATACATTGAAATGGCTGTGTTGGAGTCAGACAGAATTCTGTTTGTTAGAGCAAGGCATAGGTATTTCTTATAGACAGATGTAGCCTGCAGGGTAGTGGATGTAGTAGGCAAAATAATGGTCTTTTAAAGATGTCTGTGTCATAATCCATGGTACCTGTGAATATATTAAGTTACATGGAAGGGAATTAAAGTTGCAGGTAGAATTGATGCTGGTGATCATCTGACCTTGAGGCAGGGAGATTATCTTGGATTATCCTGAACCCAATGTAGTAGAGAGTTTAGATTCAAGAGTGTGCTGAAATATAATGAGCCTCTGTCAAAAGGGAGGGAGAATTTGGAGTATGCCTGGGTGTGTGCTACTTAGCTGACCCCATCTACCAAGATTTGTGTGAGAATCCCAGGAAGAAGAGGAAGTAATAGCGCACACACCCACACAGCTTGTTGTGAGAGAAAGGCATTCCTTCGCTTTAGCAAGGTGACTTGTTTGTGTCAAGCGGAAAAGACAAGGAAGCAGCAGTGATTTCAGAGTAGTCATGAGCAGGAGCAGGAGAAACCATTGGGAACTATGCAGTGCACAAACAGTCCATGGCAGGATAGCAGAAAGCATTAGGGTGGCAAGATGCAACTGTGACACCACAGACAGGAGGGACAGAGGAGAAAGAAGGACATGATAACAGGAGTGGCTTTGACAAAGGAGTACCATTGGTCACTCCAAATCAAGGGTTCATCCACCAAGACACTCAGAAGCACATGGACAAAACCTATTTGACCTTCCTTCGTGAGTCTGGGGAAACCGGCTCATGGAAGAGAGGATATGGCCTTCGGAAACTCTGCTGGAGAAGGTGGAGTTTAAAAAAAATAAAGTTTTTTGAACAATTTTGAGCATTCTTCAACTCTCATTTAGTGTGATTTGGGCAAATATAAGTAAAATTAAAACCAATTCAGACTTTAGAAAATGAACTCCTGTTTTACTTTTATCTTCTCAAGAAAAATTTCACATTAGAAAGAGTAGAGTCACTGCAGTTATGAAAAACACCAAATAACAATAGAGGTGAAGAGATGATTACATCATATTTCTTTCATTATAAAAAGTTGCTGATATGTTTGTGGAGCCATTATAAATTATCTTTGAAAACTTATGGAAAGTAGAAGTTCCTCAGAATTTTTTCTTTATCTCAGTTTTCTTTTTAAGTTTTCTAAAAGGAAGAAGGTTTATTCTGGGGTCATATCTGTGATTTCAATGTTTAATGTTCTTTCAAAAAGGATTATGATTATAAGGATGCTTTGGGATCACAAAGAGCTAACATGGTTTCACCAAGATTATGTAATGTGATTTGATACTCTTGCGAAGAGTATATTTGTCAAAGGTCTATAAACTTCTTCATGAAAAAGATGGTGAAATATGACTTTAATCATAGTAATATAGCAGCTGTCCACAGACTAGGTATTTGGCCCTGTGCTTTTCAACTTTTTTATCTATAAATTGAATGAAGACAAAGCCTATTTATCCAATTTTAAATGATGCAAACATAGGGTGAAATGATAAGTTAAAAATTAATGAGATGCAATGCAACAGAATTGAATATAAATTACCATATCTATATTTTGAACAATAAATGCAAAAAACAGATTTGGGGAACTTTAATATAAGGAAAATCAATGTAAAGTGTTAGTTAGCTAGGGCAAATTGAGTGGATGTGGATAATGAAAAGGTTTATGAAATTTTGTTTTCCATGAGTGAAAATTAAGTGTGCAGAATGAAAAGAGCTCACTGTTTTCTGAAGAATACAAAACCTAACAAAATGTTGAATTCCATTTTAACAGATTTTACCAAGACATGGACACATTAGAGCATAGTTATTGAAGAATGTCCAGAATCAGAGAAATTAACCTGGAAAATAGAGAACTCTGGTAACCTACAATAGCTGCACTTAAATACTTAAGAGATGGTCATGAGGAAGAAGTATTAGATTTATTCTCTAGATTTCCTATTGGGAAAAATGGCAACATGGTTGTGAATTGATTGCTAGGAACTGAGGTGGTGAGAGATGAGGCTGGAGAGTACAAAGGGTCCAAGGCACAAAGAAGTTGCCATACTAAAAGAGTGAATAAGGAGAAAATACAGAAGGGCTGTATGCAGTGGAAAAATAGGAGCAAGTTTGTATTTTTGGAAGGTCTTTGGTTGACTGGGAAAGCAGAGGCTGGCATCAAAAGATGTTGGGAGGAGGGTGCTCCCTATGAATGGGGTCCAGATAGGATAACCTCAAGACATTTAGATTTTAACTACGAATGTACAACTTTGGGAAAATCAAAGCACTGCTTAATTGCTTTTCCAGAATTATCCTGTGGTCACAATCGCTCTTACAATTAACAGAAAGGCAAGGTTTATATTTCCTTGAGAAAATTTAAAAATTCTAGTCTAGAAATAGCTCACACAGAAATACAGTGAATGAGAAAAAGGAACACTGTAATAAATTATAAACTGGAATTTAATTAGCAGGGAAAACTAAGCATAAAGCAATTCAAAATAGGCTTGCTTGAGACAGGCTTTGGTTTCTGAAGCTTTAGAAAATAAGCTTACTCATACACAGAAAAAAATGTGGCATTGAAATATTGTTACCATCATCATCATCATCATCGACTAGAACATAAATCCATAAACCTCCATGAGAACTATCAACATGGCCTATTTTTTTTTTCCTCTTGAGTAGTTTACAATAAAAACTGAAGAGATGGCAGGTTTAGAATAGCCAAGGCTGTTTCTCTTTATTGGATCTGTTTGTTACTTGCTGTAAGGAAAACTGAATTGTAGAGACTAAAATACTAAATTTTGTTAAATAGGGGCTACACTTCATTTCTCAACTAAAATCACACTGCTGTTGGCTTGTACTAACTTCATTTTCTTTATTAGCTTTATTAGTAATATTAATTAGCTAAATTAGTAATAGTGAATGCCTACATGTGTGTGATTTTTCATAAGCCTTTCATTTTTACATGCCAGCAAGGGCCTGGGTCAGCCAATATTTGTATACCCTACAGAGATAGAATGGCATAGTAGAATGAGGACTAGATTAACAGGTCCAACTAAATGGAGTCATGGTTAAGCATACATACTCTGGAATCAAAGTGTGGTTAAATCTTGATTCCACTCTTTACAAAGGTATGTGACTTTGCATGAATTATTCAGTCTTTCTGCATGATACTATTTTTCTATCAAATGAGCTTATTGAGTATATCATAGGATTGCTAAAAGGTTAAAACAGTTGAAATAACTAAAGACTTAGATGGGCCTGGTGTATGGTAGATAGTCAAATGATGTTAGCTATTATTCTTAGTGCTGGCTGTGGCTGAAGTAGTTTTTATGAAGATCAAGATCATTAACTTCTTGGGATTCAGTTTCCTCATCTCTAAAATGAAGGCATTAGACTAGATGCTAGCAAATGATCCTTCTAGATCTCTTTAGTTAATAGAATCATAATTTCTTTTTAATATCTTCATTTATCAGTTACATATTGAGTATCTATTATGTACAAGGAATTATGCCTTGGAATAATGCGTTATATGGACATTTTATTAACCTTCAAGAATTTACAAAATATAAAGGAGATGAGACATAAAGATGTAATCCCAATTAGGCTCTATGGGGCAACTTTTGGTTGCTTCATACTATGTATAAAGTTCAAAGACAGCAAGAATGGGAAATTAGACAGAGGAGCATTTAGGTAGAGGCTATATGGAGAGCCAACATATGAAGGTAAGAAAGCACAAAGTATTTAGGAATGGGACATACACCAATTTAATGGTGAAGATTTCCTATAGTAAGAGTAGACGACCAGGTTGGAGAGGAAAGTTGTGCCACATTGTAGAGCATACTGAATGCCTGTTTGGGAACCATGGATCATTCTGTAAGCAAAGAAAAAAAAAAAAAAAAGCTATTAAAGACTTCAGAGCAGAATCAAGGTCCTGGTAAGAGGAGAGAGAAATTAATGCTGGATAAGGAAGAGAGAGAGAGGTAGTAAAAACTCTCTTGACCTGGTGACTGCTATCCTTCTCATTAACTTCCTTTACATTTAGCACTTCGTTGGATCTCTAGTCAATCCTAGTTCTTATGAACACCTTTTCTTCTCTCCTCTGATATTCCAGCAGGGTAAGTCTCCTTTCCAAGGATCTGAAATTTCCATCACTCTCTTTCCCTTTATGACACTAGTGAGAAGTGGGAAAACTGGCTGCATGCATCTTTGCTTTTGCAACTGTTCCTACCTGTGATGATGTACATTAAGGAACATTTACCTCTATGAGACTTATGCTTTATTCAGCCACCTACAATTGTGTTTAGGTGCTAATACAAGTAAATTCAGACTTTTTCCTACCTGGGGCTTTTTCTTTGAAGTCTTCTCTGCTCTTCTGCTCTGGAGAACTCAGCTGGGCAAAGTAGAGATGGCATGATCTTTCCCTTTTCCTCAAACTCTTATACATAGCCAAATTCTACACAGTCCTCTCTCCAGTGTCCTCCCTTGTCCTACAACCCCTATCAGATATCCAGAGATGAAGACATACAGCAACAAAAGAAACATCTTGCTTCAAATCTTACCAAAACTAAGAACATGCAGGAGGAGGAAGAGAGATTTGTTAATCCCCTGATTCTTTCCTCCCAAAGATTCCACTTGGCCAACCCTGAACATGGGTTTGCTGAGCATTGCTGCAGAGGTTCATTTAGGTCCTTGATAGACCTTCCATATCTGTATTTCCTGAAGAGATTAGAGTGAAAATTCAGGGTGAATGGAGCATGAACTTCGGAATTGACAAACCTGTCTGAATTCAGATTTTAGATTATTATTTACTGGTAGCAAATACTTCTCTACACTTCTGTTTTCTCATCTGTAAATGGGCATATACCACCTGATGGGGTTGTTTTGAAAACTCAATGAAAGGATATAAACAACAACCAAAAAATACTATGTAATAGAAGCTCATTAAATTCTACCCTCCCCACTGCTTCCTATAGTGATGGCCTCTTCCCCTAGTTCTCACACAGTTGGTGCTCTGTGGTTGGCTTATTACCAATTCAAACCTGTGGCAGAAAAGAAACTATTATCAGTTATTTTGATAATTTCCTGAAATATACTATCTTTAATAGTAAAATAAAATGTTTTATTCTTTATTTAAAATGCTTTAAGCATTTTATGCTTTTGAAATACTTTTAAATGCTTTAGAAATCAAAACATTGTCATAACTGCTTACATAACCCCTTTTCTGCCTGATCTATCCATTCTTTAGAAGCTGTCTCCCCAGACATGTCTTTTTTCTTGACCTTTCTTCCTACCTCTGGTAAAATCAGCATTCCTCTGAAACCTCTTTGAACCAAGCACATACCTCTATTTCAACATATGCCTCAAGATAGTATAATTGTGTGTGATGTATCTGCCTTCCTTCCTGGACTGAGAACTCCTTATGGGATATCCTTTGACATTGGTCCTTCCTCTTGGGCCCATTATGCCCTTTTCTAACACAGACTAAGCATTCAGTGTCTCCATAGCATTCCCATGGCTTCTAAGTGCTCCTCTACAACAACCCCTGTATTGTCATAATCTTCTAGAAGTTTCTTCATGTTTTTGATCATTCTACATTCATCCACCTTAAAATGTTTCTGTCCTGTGACCCAATCCTAATAGCTAAGCTATGTAAATAGCAAGCAGCTCATACAATGAAACAATCCATGCCAAAGTGTTATCAGGCAGGTATTTGAAATTCACCTTATATGTATTACATGGTATATAATAATATTTGCCTTAAAATGTAACCACTGAAGTCTCCATCAGACATTGTACTTGGCTAATAAGACTCTTTCCCTCTTAAATGTCATCATATATTATGGTGCTAGCTCTGGAACCAAATTGCTTCATATTATTACATTTCTATTACTTTTTGATTATATCATTTTGGGCAAGTTAGTTAACTTCTCTGTGCTTCATATATAAAGTGAGTATATATATATATATATATATATATATATATATATATAAAATACACACATATATACATATATACACGGGGGATAAATGAGAATTTACTTCATAAGGCTGTCCTGATGTTTAATTGATTTAATACATATGGTGGTTAGGAAATGCGCCTGACATGCAATAAGTCCTATATAACTATAAAGCCTGTGCCAATCTGAACATGAGATGCCCAACTATAGAGCCATAATTTAATATAGTGAGAAAAAATTTAAGAAAATATTTTCTTAAACTCACCATTCCATAAGCGCAAATTATGTAGGACAGAGAACTTGAGAGGGAATGTATTTACAGTAATTCCATTTCCTATGACTAGATAGATAGACGGTAGATAAATAGATAAATATACACATATTACTAACACACATACACATATAGGTACAGGGTATTGTGTTTGAAAAAACACTGAATTAAGAATTAGACGATTCATGTTCGTGTCTTGATTCCACCACTCACCAGAAGTACAAACATAAAGTCTTAGAGCTCCAACTTATCTCTAGAAAAATAGAACTGACTGCCTGCCAAACTCACAAGATGTTATGGAGACCAAATAGGTTAAAAAATAAATCCCTTGGTAAATTGTAAAGGGTAATACAAATGGGAGGCATCCTACCATTAGTCTATGAGCTTTTCCAGGAAAGGAACAGCTCTTATCACAGTTTTCGTCAAACAATAAATGTTCACTAGCTTTGTGCAATATGAATTCTTAAGGAGAGGAGGTTTGCACCAGGCTAGGAAAATGTTTAAAATCTCCGAGAACTGATGTGAATAGTAAAACAGAAACTTTAAGTTGTTATGCCTTCTTTTGTTTCCATGATGTTTAAAAAGAATTCTTTTCAAGCATTTCTGTAGTCACGTAAGTACATGTCCTTCTTCCCTTTGTGGCTGGCTCTGGAACTCACTCACTTCAAACTACTGCAGGGTCCCAGAGAGAACAGTATTCAGCATATGCTTGTTGAATAAATGAAAGAATGGGCAAGTGAAATTTTCTATATTCAGTCAAATGAACAAACTCAAAGTATTTATAAATATCCTGCATCCTTCACTTATTCATTTCTTAAAGATTTTCCGTTTGTTTTGATTTTTCTTTAAAGAAGGCTACTGTAAAAACAGCAAGTCTTTCTTTAGGCTGGTTGTCAAGAAAATTCTTTTATATCAATGGTGATGTTAACAAATTCACAATGTAAATTGCTGCTTCCTTCACTGTGGTTTGTTTACTGCTGCAAAATCGCAACATATCAAATTCTTTTCTGCCTTAGTCCCCTGATAACATTCACAGAGAATTTGGTGCTACCTCAGAGATATATATACATGAGCCTTGGTTAACTGAAGAGAGAAAAAAGTACCCATTAAATTTCAAGTTGAGAACAAAAAAATTAAACTATGGATGACTTCAAATTTAACTGATTTAATCAGTATTGATCATTTTCAAATTCAGTAGATAAATCTACCTTCCTAAAATCAACGGAAAATCCAGTAACTGTACAATGTACAATTGTTTCCCATTATGAATTTACTTGAACCAGGCTTCATGTTAAAAGAAATTGTGGGAAAGAACTACATGGATCTTACCTAAATTTTCATGTGTAGATATATAGGACTAAATTAAGTATCTTTTCTAACCAAAACCACAGCATAAATTGTAATAATATTTATCTTCTCTCATAGTGAGATCTTAGTAGTCCACACCATATGAGGTTCTTTCTGAGCTTGGGAATTAGAATCTAGACTAGCTCATATATATTTTTACCTTAATACTTAGAAAATGTGATTAACTTTGTAGCTGCTGTTGTTTGAATCTACGGCTAGACTTCCTCTGGGCACTGTGTCTTTCTCTCCATTCCCAAAGAAACATTCCAAGCTATTTCAGAGATTTTTCCTCTTTACTCTGTCACTAAGCTTTCTTCCCTTCAATCCAGATAGCTTTTATGAAATCAAGATTGCAAAATCTCTATTGTATGTGCCACTCCCATGCTCAAAAAATTTCATTGACTTTACAACTGCTTATGGAATAAAATTCAAACTCCCTCACTTGTGTTAGGGCATCTTTGGTTACTCTGTGACTTAGTCTAATTGTATTTAATGTTCCATGCACATATGCTTTCTTGCTTCATGTTATTTTATGTCATTCCCCCAAATTAGAATGAATGACCCATTTCCATCCTATAGAGATCCTTTAAGTGTAAGTTTAATTTTCCAGTTCTCTATAGCTCTGTTCCTGACCATAATATCCAGAAGAAATCTTTCCTTTCTAAGAACTTGTGTTAAGTCCTTGTTGAAATGATTCTCACTATCTTGTAATGTAATTCCTGAGAAGTGTTCCCTATGTTTATTTTCTTAAGGAATATATGTATGATTGTGGTTATTTCTTCTTCAAGCATTTGATAAAATTGTGTGAAGCTACCCAGATCTGGATTTTTTTTTGGGGTTTTATTTTTGTGAGATTTTAAATTAAGGATTCAATTTCTTTAATAGATTTAAGGCTATTTAGATTTACCATTTTCTTATGTCAGCTTTATCAATTTAAATTTTTTAAGAAATTTGTCCATTTAATCTAAGGTGTCTAGTATATCTGTATAAACCTGTTTTCTTGGTGTTTCTACTTGGAACCTGTTTTTCTGCTTTTAAGTTCACTTGACCATTTCTTCTCTAGCATTGAATCTGCTTTTATGCTCAACCAGTGAATTTTTAATTTTAGATATTGCATTTTTCAACTCTAGAAATTCCGATTTTTAATAAGTTCAATTTCTCTTCTCATTTTGTTCACTATACCTTTTAAATCCTTGAATATATTTATAGTAGCTGTTCAAGACCTTGCCTACTGATTCCATCACCTCAATGATTTCTGGGCCTGTTTCTATTGGTTAATTTTTTCTTACAGTTATGGGTCTTATTGCCCTGTTTCTTTGCATATCTAGTAATTGTTTTTTAACTATATGCTGGACATTTTAAATATTTAATTGTTGAAATTCTGGATTTTATTATCTTCCTTTAAAGAATATTGAATTTGTTTTGGTCAGAAATCTATTTATGTGGGAATAAGCTTGATATTTTCAACATTTGTTTTAAAACTTGATAAGGCTGGTCTCAAGCATGTTTTATTATATAGCTAAATCAGGCCTTATGCTAAATCATGGTCTTTCTCTGATCTCTACTTACTATTCAGGATGTGCATTAAGGTCTTTTATACTGATTGGTTGGTTACAAAATGGTCCAGCTCTGTGCAGACCTCAACATTTGCTGAACTGTTCCCTGATGGTTTTCTCAACCTTGTAAGTGTTCCTTACATGGACAATTTTTTATTACACGGAGTCTCACGGATAGCCCTGTGCAGGTTTCTGGAGCTCTTGCTGAGTGTACTCCTTTCTCTTCATTGTTCTATCCTGCTATTCCAAATACCCCAATCTCTCCAAATTCTGGTTAATGAGATCTTTGTGCTTTGCATGGATTCCTCCCCTTGCCTCTGCCTCTGCCAGAAAACACAGGTGATGAGAGTGTTTTCTTATTTCCATTTCCAGAGATACTGCCTTGTGCTGCCTATTGTCCAATGTCTGAAAACATTATTTTATATATTTTTATATATTTTATTTAGCATTCTAGTTATGTACAGCTAGTCCAGTATCTGTTGGCCAAAAGCATGGCTTTGCATTCCCAAAATACAATTATTTTCATCAGAATTGTTCTAATTTGAAGGAATTTTCTTTTAGAAAACATTTTTATATATAGCATGTACAGACACTTTCATTTTTAAACGCACTTATTCTTTTGAATAAGTTATTTCTGAGTAATTTTTAGAATTGATGACTTGATCCATTGATAAAATTGGTGCATATTAAATTTTACTGGTCATAGCCTCTGCAATCTACTATACTAATCTGCTCTGGCATGGTTTACCAATGACATAATTACGGGGGAAGACAATATTATCATTCAGTCCTCATCTTATTTAATTTTGAAAGTGTTTTTTTCCCTTCCCTTCTAAATCATGACTCTGTCCTGACAGTCTTCCTTCCTATTTAAAAAATCCTTCTTTTCTAATTTCTCTTCTAATGATAGCTTAAGTGTTTGTGTTCTCCAGAGCTCTGTTATTAGGACTTTTTCCTCCAACTAGGCTCTCTCTGGGAAATCTCATTACTGTCTGGATTTCAACAGTCATCTATGCTGTTGACTCCCAATCTGACAAACAAATCTTTTTATCCATCTCAGGCCTCTCCCCGCTGAGCTTGAGACCTATGTGTCTCAGTTTTCTACCACAAAGCTATGTCTCATACTTCACAACATGTCCCAGTCTGATCTCATCATCTTCTACCAACCTGCCTTTCCTTCCGCATTCCTCATTTTAGAAGTTCACCCAGCTGTTCAAGCAAAAAAGCCTAGACTGGTGTCTTTCTTTGATCTCTGATGTGTAATCATCACTACAACCTATAAATTGTGTCTTTGTAAATCCCTACTTCTCTAGTTTTAATTCAGGCCCTTCTCATTTCTCACCTCAACTATGGCAATGGTCTCCTATATGTATTTTTCTGGAGTTTCAGGTGCTCTCCAGACACCCTTCACACTGCGTCACAGTGAAAATCCCCTGAAATTCAATAATATGTGAAACTCACCCTCTCAAAAGGTATTCCATTTCCCCCTTATCTGTGAAAAGGGGGCTAAATCCTAGTTCCAGAGTATGGCATAAAAAGCCATCTACATTCTCTCAACTATGTCCGCTGTGACCCTCCTCTTATGCTGTAGAGAAAGCAAGATAAAAATCATAAATGGCACCTCTCCATTCATGTGCTACACTCTGCTTGAAATTTCCTCAAAATTCCTTTAGTTTTCTTCTTTTTACCCTCCTCACTCCACTAGTATATATTCATATAGTAGGTCTGCCAAGTGAGCAAATAATTGAATAAATGATTGAGTAGAATTACCATGAACAGTCAGAATAGACACTGAAAACCAAAGCTTTTAGGTTTATTCACATATGAACTTATGTATGAATATAAACTTCACATTTTTACAGTCTGTTAGAATTTTAATAGTAGTTCCACTTCTTCAGTTTTGATAAAAACATTTTGACAATTCAAATAAACTGAGAAAGAATATTTTCACCTACTTACTATAAAAATATTACTGTTATATTAATTGATTTTAGATCAGGGAAGGCAATGGGATCACACACACACCCACACACACACACACGCACTCATACATGCACACACAAGCACATGCTACTATTTCTAAAAAATACTTTGCCATTGTTGATTCATTTACAGTTCTTAGGATCATTCTGGAGCCCTTATTTTCTATTATTTGAGGATTAAAGAAATACAGAATCTGTGCTGATGGTACAAGTACTTCATTACAGTAACCAAATTAGTATTATATAACTTTATTTTAAACACTTTGGCAGGGAATTTGATGAGGGGAAATGGAAGAAGATGTAAAACATAGTACCTTAGTCTTCCCCATCTTTCCTTTCTCTTCATTTGTTTATTGCTATTCTTTTCACTTTCTCAGAAATTCTTTGCAAATAAATATCTGGTACTCCTTATCATGAAGTTTAAGACCTTCATTCAGAAGTTGTAGCATATGCTGAAGGAAAAACAGGTTTAAATAATGAAATATATATATATTTTTTAATTAAAGGCTTCCCTCCAACAGATCCACAGAGTAAGTATTCACAAAATCCAAAAGAGGAAAATATAGAGAGATGCCTAGGAGACCAATAATATTAAGCAATATTAGTATTCATCATCAGAAAGCAGGTAATTAGAAACTAACTGCAAATAGGTCACCTGCTTAGTCAATTCTTGCTAGGAACATATTGGCTATTTGAATATCAAATTTGGAAAGAAAGGTACTCTCATGGGTCGGTTTGAGCCATCTGGAGGATCACTGACGGGCCCTTGGCACATTGTTAAATTATAATTAAAGCCATTCTATAAATTCAGAAGGAGATAGAGAATAAGGGTGAGAGAGGAAGAAAAACAGGAAAACACTCACCTCTTGTTTGTTAGGTAAGAAAGATATTTAACTAAGCATTTGGTTCCAGTCTGCAGTTATGTGGAAGAAAGAAAAAGAAATTAAGAGATTCTGGCATGGAGACCATTCCATCACATTAGCTGAACTGTAAGTTTAATGTGAAATGATGATTGTTCATAAGCTATGACACTCAATAGTATGGGCTGCAGGAAGGAATTGGGAAAACTCTGAGAGGGACTTTTAGGGCAAACACAGTGAACTTGGAAAGAGGGAGGGGAAAGAGAACAGACTACCAGCCCCCTTCCTTTTAAATAGTGTTGATTTTTCAAAAGCACACACACGATAACAGCAGGGAAATTTCTAAAATGAGCAAAAAGACAACTTCTTATGATAGACCAGCTTACTCATTGATGAGCCATGAAATTCTGCATTCAAAATGAATAAAAGTCATGATACTAAATCGGACTTTTTTGCAGCAGTGTGTTCTCTTTTAGACAAACCATCATTTTACCAATTGCCAGATTCTTTCAGGTGAGATAATATTTTCAAAACATTCACCTTAAGAAAAAGAAAATACAAAATTCAAGAGTACCAAAGTGAGGCTATAACCTCAACAAGAATCACCTTGATAAGAACATGTCTCCAATTGCACATGACCCTCTTCTTATGTTACATTTCAAACCAGACTCACTGGTATCTTAGTAGGATATAACCTCTAGCGTAACAAGTAACTGTAGTACTAACTTGTTAATTACATATCTAATACATTTTCATAATTATGGTAGTTGTGAATCCTTTGCTTTTGGAAAAGGATTATGAAAAGGAAAAAAAAAAAAAGAGCACACTAAAAAACTAGCAGAATATGATAAAATCCTTGAGCCAGATGGACATTTGTAACCATGGTTAGTGGGGAGAACAAAGACCATTATAACTTTGTAATGATAGAAATATTTCTCATTGATTGTGTCTACTTACTGAGCAACTGTACTACATGTTTACATACATTATATCCTTTAATGCTGGTAGGTATCCTTATGTATGCTTTACAGATGAAGTAACAGGTTCAGAGAAGCAACATGGGCAAAGGATCTTGGCCAATAAATTATGTAACTGGGATTCAAGTTCAGCTGATTCCAACCCTGAGTTCTTGCCTTTATACTACATTGCCCCTTCTCTGAATCTTGTAGATTATTTATAATGAGCAAGTATATTATAGTAAATAAGCCTAAATGTGATTATAAAATTTAAGATAAAATTTTGACATTGGTAGCAAAACTAATACTTTAATATATTATTTTACAGTTTCTGAAAATTTTTGTAGAACTAGTATTTTATACTATATCATTTTACAATTTCTGAAACATTTCACAAACCTTAGATCATTTGATCTTTATAATATTCCAGTGATAGGAGCAAAACCATTATTTTCTTTACAGATGAAGTAACAGGAATTCAGAGAGATTAAGAGATTTATCTGTGATTTCCAAACTTGCAAACTAAGATTCAGATGCAGGCCTTAAGATTGCCAGTCCAAGGTGCCTCTCATTCTTCTGGTGACTTGGGGAGTATAGTGCAGGCTACTGGTGTAGATCCACACACAGATCAGAGTTTTACTCTGAATTCCCTAAATCAGCACTGCTACGGTACTTAGAGTCCATAGGGCCCATTTCAGTATGTTTGGTCCATGTTTTCATTATAGTTTAATGAACTCAATGTTCTTCAAAGCCCAAATTTTAGCCTACATAACAAGCTAAGTGGCAGTGACTTAAATCATTACTAATAATTATTACTAAATGCTGACATCTGGAAAGTGTCACCTGAGAAAAATGAATGCTTTATCTCCAATAAAAATAGAGTCATTCAAGAGTGAAGCAACAGTTAGTCTGATGTTTCTGAATATCTTTAGTATCATTTAGTACATCCATAGTCTGAAAGTGATTTCTCCAAAATAAGCAAATGAGTATCTCAACAAGGCAGGGGCATAAATTTTACTTTAGCAGGTAAAGCCCAACTACTTGGCATGTACCTGTCAATAATAAATCAATATTGATTAAGTTAATGAATACATGATAAAGTAGAGAGATTCACTGAAATCATTTCCTATGCCATTTTAGGAGATTTGTTATTTTCTAATGAAGTAAGTTACTTTATTTTTAATCTGATCAGAAGTCAGTATCTTGATGAAATTGTATGTGTATGTGCAGAGTATGTCAATGAAGCCAATAAAAGATATAAATTATTCATCTTATCGTGAGACTATTGTACCCATACAATTGTATGTGACATAAACGAACTACCAAAACGTATGAGAATCTAAATAACTTGAGAACAGATTATCTAGAAATTCCTTTACCTGAAGAATATATCCTAGACATAGGGAACAACATATCCTGTATATATACAGGATAATGAAGAAGCATAGAAACATTTGCTTGTGTGGAAATTTACAAAGAGATGTCAAGACATTGTTTTTTGTTTCTTTTTGTTTGTTTTTTTCTCTTAATGACTGAGCACTTGTAAGGAATAAGACACAGTCTACCAATAACATTGACCAAAGGAAGTGAAGTGGGGTGGGGAGGGAATAGGAATGGAAGATGTGCTTGAACACGTTGCACAAGTAATACTGATGTGCTCCTCTTCCTCTGACTCCTCTCATTGAGAATTACTTGTTTCAATTTCATTGTGCTCAAAATGATAGATGGAAAATTTTACCTCATCAAGTTTTGGCCTGTGATAATCTGTTATAGTTTTATAACAAAGATATTTGTTAATCATCATGCATTTTGAAATATTTACGTGCATTTACTGTATGTGCAGAAATCCCACTTGTATCTTTATTAGTTGGAAATTAAAATCTACCAGGAAGTGAATACCAGTCCTTTCATTTATAGCAGTATGATCTTGATGCTAGTAAAATGGGGACAGTTCCACATCTATGGTTCTTAAGAACATTCAAAGAGCAAACAGGGAGAGTTTTTGGTATGATAACTGACATATAGTACTTGCTCAATAAATGTTCAATGAAGGTACTTGCTCTTTTGCTTATTTCAGTCAGTTGTCCACAGTAACATTTTAGAAATTCTTAGTTAAGAGTCTTCACTTCCGGGATGCTGAGTGGCTCAGTTGGTTAAGCCACTGCCTTTGGCTCAGGTCATGATCCCAGGGTCCTGGGATCAAGTCCCACATCAGGCTCCTTGCTCAGTGGGGAGCCTGCTTCTCTCTCTGCCTCTGTCTGACCCTCTGCCTGCTTGTGCGTGCACTCTCTCTCTCTCTCTCTCTGACAAATAAATAAATAAATAAACTCTTAAAAAAATACTTCTTAAAAAAAAAAGAGTCTTCACTTCCAGTTGTTACATCGCAGTTTGTTTTCCTTTCATAACATGGACTGGGCTGGGTCCTGAACAGAGCTGGGCCACAGCTCCGATACTCTAATGGGAACAAGAGCCTTCCAGGTAACAGTACAAACCCTGGAGCTGGGCACAGAGGGTGACAAGATGACCATTGTCAAGGACAAGATCAGAGAGGTCAATGGTCCCAAGTCAAGGCTCCTCTGGCCTGTCCAGTTTTATTGTCATCTTTTCTGTTTTCCTAATCTTTGCCTTTATTATTCCTTCTCTCCTCACATATTCTGTCTTAAAACAAGCAGACTCTTAATCCAACATATTTTCCTTCCATTAGATAGTTTTTGCATAGGAAAGACATGCTGTTTTGACCATTTCCATGTTAATCATTTGTTACTGCTCAACTACTTAGGATATGGATATAGGCTCTTGGAGGATTGAATTAGCCCTTCTTTAGTTGGGGGTATGGATAGAGAATTTAATTCCTTGACTAACCCAGCCAGCTATTAGAAGGAAATATATGATGTCAGGATCAACTTTTCATAATTTTGTTCAATATATTTGCTCTGGGTCAAATATTACTTTTCAAATGGACCTTGTTTCTTGGTCCTTCCTGGAACTTGTGTCTAGTCCCCAGTCTTCAAACAACAGATCATTGGAAAATTGCTCCTATTGTGTCATCTTGGATTTATCTATGACCTCAGAATTCAGCTTTTGTGCTGATTTATCCAATTTTCTATTCTTTTCCTTTCACAAAAGGAGGTGGCATGGTTGGATGGATGGCCAACTTAAGGCACGGGGCAGAAAAAAAAATGGATTCTAATTCATTCCTTGGTTGCTGGAATGTGGAGGAGTTACTGACTGCTTTATGCCTCATTTCTGCATCCAAATAATGAGGATAGAAATTTTAACATAACTTCCTTCTAAAAACTTCCTTCCTAGATACTTTCTCTAGAGTCCAAAGGCAAGGGCTGTTCTGTCTGGGCTTCTGTGGCTCTGGATACTCCTCATGGAGTGATGTTTGGAGCCCTCCAGTTTCACAGAGATCAGCCTTCAGATATTGCCCACAGTGCTACTTGGTGACAGCCCTAGGGACCTGAAGGGATTCTGGTGACTGCTTCTTCTTGGTTCATCATCTAGGGTTAATCCAACCATCACTGTTATTGCTATCGTATCCCAATCTCTTTCTAAATAGATTGTTGTGTCTGGATGACTTCCAAAGATAAAGTAGGGTTTGGGTTGTTTAGATGACACTAAGATTTGGCATTCCAGAATGCAGAAGATAAAATAAAATTTTCAGTTTTAGTACCTTTATTATAAGGTGGTAATAACCATGTCAAGATTGTTCTAAGTGCTAAACTGATTAAAGAAACAGTTAGAAGCAGGTTATATAAACTTCAACAAATTAGAACTAACCTATAATTCCCTGTATCTCAAAATGACCTTTTTCTCAGGACTTTGATTTGAATCTTACTCCTTTGTGATGAAAAAAAAATCCTCATCTTCATTCTGCTTTGTAAGGAATTTCTTTACCCTTTTCTATGCTTATCACCACATCACTTTTAAAATCAGTGTAGCAGAGCATGACATTTCCAATTGAAACTAAACATCTTCCTTTTTATCAACAGGAGGTTGTAGCCTCTGACACAAAATTACCCAAGGTGATTTGTTTATTTATTTGTTTGTTTATTTTAACATCTTAACACCATCTTTAACACCCAGACCCTCCTACCTGACCCATTCCCAGATAATCAAGAAAAAGCTCTTTTCACAATAGAGACAACTTTAAATCTGAGTTGAATTTGCTTGGAGAATTTTGATTGGTTCATATTGGCTCCCTCACTTTACAGTAAATTCCAAGTCTGTGGTGAGAAAATATGTGAGTCCCAGTCAGATAGAGGAGAACCCTAATAAAACAGGAGCCAACAGCCCTGGCATTCCACTTAGCAGTGCCATGAAAACACAGCCCTAATGAACTGGTCTCAGAATTGTCTTTCTGGGAATATCTGTGTGGTTCTTCTGCAGAATCTTCTGCGCTTTCTTGTGAGGCTGCTGTCTGCTGCCGGCTGTCCAAGGAGGACTTGCTGTGCTCCTCAGCTTTCACGGGGGAATATCATTGTATCATCCAGCTAGCTGACAAGAAGAGATTAAGCATTATTTCAACAGCAATACATTAAAACTCCAAATTAGTCTATGGAACTGGGTTGACCTCCCATTAACCTTTCCTATATGACTCAGAAGCAAGATGCGGCCAGGTTGTGGCCAAGATGGATTTGGAGAAAAGGCAAAATGTGACTTTTCTGCCTCCCTGGATTTGGTAGATGCTGCTGACCCAGAGCTATTTGACACAAAGGGAGAAACTAGCAGAGAGTCTCTTAATGCCAAATTACTAAAAGGGCTCTAAGGAAATTTATTTTAAATGAAAGGAATTACTGCTCAGAGTGATTTAAAATCCTACTGGTCACCATGGGTCTCCCCTGAAAGCCCCGTCTCTTTGTTGAGCACTTACTGTGAGCCTTTGCCACTGAAAGGAAAACCCAAGGCAAAAGGGCAGACTTGGAGTCTTTTGTGCTTTGTTCCTTCCAAGTGGCAGAACGTATTTTTGTTGTTTCAGTTCAAGTCTGCCAATTTGTATTAGCATCTCATGAGCCTGGTTACCAAGAAAATGTGTCTGAAGAAAAAAAAATCAGAGCACACTCATGGTCATTAGACTTGTATCATGAGCATGAATCGGCAGTTTTGAACTGCACAGCTAGGGAAGAAGCAGGCCCATGAGCCAGCAGAGCCCACAGGGAAGCTCTCCACCAGCTGGGAGAGGCTTACTGGCCAGGTGCAGCACCTCCCCCGCTGACCACCTGCCCAAGGGGCTGGGGAGACCCGAGGCTCAGAAGCACCCGGTTCTTGCACACCTGCATTTTCCCTACTCCTTTATCAAATATTGACCAGCTCTAAGGGTAGAAAGTCCATTGGGCAGTAGTTAGGTGTGAATCTTTGTATTTGAAAGAAACAAAAATGAATGCAAAAGAAGGGAAAATTAGTTTACTCTGATTTTCTTTACGTGTCCTATATTGTTGGTGTTTGAAAACTATAGTAGTAGTATGGCTGACTTATGTCTTGCATAAGAAATGTACAGGAGAGGCAAAATGATTTTGAAACTCCTGTAATACCAGCAGTAATAAAAATAATTGGCAATCTGTTTTGTTCTGTCACAAAACACCCTTTAAATCTTCATTAACTACATGGAGAGATGAAAGCATAAGCAGGTCATGTGACTTTTTCAATAGACAGGACATGTGGCTTATTCAAGGCAGGGGAGTCGCTTGATTGTAAGCCAGACCTTGAACGCAGATCTCCTTCTTTTTTTCCTTTTCTTAATACTTTCTTACTCTAGAACAATTAACAAGGCTAGTGGTCAAAAACTCTACCTCCTGTCAGCACTTTGAGCCAAGGCTTGCATCTCATGGACAGTCGGTGATCAGGGGCATGTGATCAGTTGTCTACATTGTCAATCACAAATGCCTTAGTGAGCTTCATTTCATCAGAATGTTTTCTAAGGAATCAGGAAGTTGAGAGCAGTTGCCTCTAGCAGTAACACCTAAAATAGATGGGTAGGGCTGGAGCAGGGACTGGATGGCATTTCAGAGGCAGGCACAGGAGGCATGCTGATGCAAGACCCCAGAGTGACCTTAAGAGGAGCAGCAGGGAAGGGAGATAGGCAATGCATAGGCCATACCTCACTTTCTTCCCAGTCCTGCCCAGGCCATCGTTCTGTCTCTGGTCTACATTAGGTGTTCTTTTTCTGTTGCTCTCCATGTCAATTCTCTAATACTGACAATTCCATGACAATGGGATTATTTTGATGATTTTATGCAAAGTCAGAATGTTCTTATTAATGATATGTTATTAATTTTCTGAGTGTATTGGGTATATTCTTCTTTCTACATTGAGGCTCCTTAGAGAAGTGAGAGTTTTATTTATTTTCATATTAGGTGGGCTATATTTTGGGTATCCTCTCAGGATGAACACTAACCACCAATGTGCACCACTATCAACTTTTATATTAAAAATTGCTTTTGTTAAATGTCTTTTTCACTTTAGAAAAAATATTAATATTTTTTATGTACTTCAATAGAACTATTGGAATATCCCCTCATGACAGTATAACCCTCTTGGGAAAACAGATCTCTTACTGGTGAAGACAGAAATAAAATGTGAAGCTAAATTACATATGCCTTTATCTTGGCTCTAGCAGCAAAGCAACTTTATAAAATGTGATTATAAATAATTGAAAATGTTCTTGGAGATGGAAAAGTTGAAATAAAAGTCATCCAGAGGGGGAAAAAACACATTGCCATGATTTGTGTGCATTTCTTAAATGATTCATAAAGTAGAAGTTTAAGCAAAAATATTTGTTTCGATGCTTGCTTGTTTACAAAATGTTTTTGTCCAAAATAACTTATCAGGAACTATCATTGCTTTCCAACTCAAAACTAATTTAAAATTTTAAATCTGGGGTATCACAAAATAGGATTCATCATCATAAATGTAAGAGACTTGGAGAGATCAATCATTCATATGACATTTCCTCAAAACTTACATGTAAGCACATGTGTGTACCTGCCCAGGTGTGCTGCGTGGGGCAAAAATGTGAAGTCAGATCGTGCTCTCTCTGAATCTCATCCAGCAGAGCTCTTCTCTCAGGGCTCTCTAGCTAAGGGAGTATAGACACACCCACTAATTTTGAAGGGAATCTAAATGGATCCCAAGCTTGGGCAAGGTCTTTCTCAACATGAAGTCTTGTCGTTAGAGCAACAGAGAGGATTTTACTTGAGAATGTTTGGTGTCCTCATCTAAAATGTAAAACTATTAATTATATCAACCTCTTAGAGCTAGAGTGAGGGAAGAATGCCAGCACGTGTGTGTAAAAGCCCTTTATAAATGTACAGTGCTGAGCAACTGTCAGCTGTCTTCTAGCTGAAGGATTAGGAGGTCATCTTGGCACTGGTGGGCTACTCCACTCTGAGGAAGATACCATACTGACCCACATATGAAGGAATTCTCAACATGAAGATCAATTTAAACATATTCAATGGGTGCATATGGTCTTCACATACATATCTGTGGAACTATTGCAAAATGTTTTTCATTTATGTTGCAGTAAATGAAAGCATCAGAAAATGTGGGATACCAGCCACTTTCTTCCACAAGGTAGTTATGTAGCCTTGAGTAAGTCACTTCACCATTCTCAGCCTTGTTTTCTCATTTATAAAACATAAGATTTGGATTGGGGCATATTTACAGGTTTTAAAGCCACGGAACTGAAAGCAGTGTGATGAGCTGAACTTCTAAAACTCAAAAGCTAGCTCATTTAATATAGGTTAAGTCCTGATAATAATCCAGAGAAAATTGTTCAATTCAGCTTTAATTTTTCAATAATCATGGTTTCCCAATCAGGAATATGATCCCCTCTGAGGAGAGGAAAAGGCAGAAGAGGGCCATAGTGTCTTGCTATGCAATCTGCAGGGAGGACATACATTTTGCCTGAAGAAACAAATGCTTTATTGAAACAGCCCTGTGCACATCTGAGGAGTCCTTACCTTGGTGAAGACTATGAGAACAATGTGATCTAGAATTTACCTTTGAGAAACAACTTAGCACTTGAAAAGAAATGGAACCTCCGGTCAGGAACATTAGACAAAATTTAAACATTAAAAACAGGGACTCTTGGTGCATCAGTTGGTTAAATGTCTGCTTACGGCTCAGGTCATGATCCTGGGGTCCTGGGATTGAGTCCACGTCAGGCTCCCTGCTCAATGCGAACCCTGCTTCTCCCTCTCCCACTCCCCCTGCTTGTGTTCCCTCTCTCACTGTGTCTCTGTTAAATACATAAATAACATCTTTTAAAAAATAAAAATAAATAAACTTTAAAAAGGAAAGTGTGATTAAGTATCCATAATGACAGAGACCTTGTTTTTCACAATTCTATTGGCTGAATTCAGCTTCCTCTTCCCCCTTGGAAGTTCATCTTGTCTCCTATCTCTCCACCACAGCTGAACACATGGGAAGAAGTAGGAAGGGGTGTGTCCACCCACTGTAACATGGAGATGCAGGAAGAGCAGTTATTAACAATCTAGTTACAAGACAGACTTGGAGATCCTCTTGGAGACAAAGACTTGAGGTTCAAAGGAGCCTTAGTACTATTCATCTGTATAGCTGAGATGGCAGTCTACACAGAACTCCATATCCATCTTTGTCTTCACTCCCTGGATAATTTGGGAAATTTGTAGCGTTTTCTTCTGTGCTGGTTAAATTTTTAGTTTTGGTTTTGGTTTTGCAGTGGAAGGAGAAGTAATAAAAAGTACGAATGAAAAAGTAGTAAATTGTTTAGCAAGAAGGTAGAAGCTCTAGAAATAGTCTTTGTGGAAAGAATATCATATGATATGTTTACAAGAAGGTAAATTTTGTTGCAAGGGAAATGAGAAACAAATCAATATGAGGTAAAAGAGGTGCCAAATCATAGGAAAGAGGAGAGACAAACATTTTTTGGACTTGTCAAAACAACTCATCATTATATTCTCTATGCCAAGGTCTTAAGAGTCAGTACATTCATTTATGTTTGCTCTTCAGAAACTGTTTAGTTTCAGCATTCATCTCTCCCTACAGACAACATTGCTTTATTTCTAAAATACTCATGGTACATAGTGTGCAGATTATATCATAATTGGGTGCACTTTCCTAAGTAACTGACTTGATTTCTCCAGTCTTGTTTTATTACATTGCTTTTTCTAGCAGTGACGTTGAGATTTTTCCCGAATACTTGGAGACACTATATGCAAAGACACAGTATGGGTCTACTTAATGGCAAACGCACTTGCTGCCAGAATGATTAAGAGTTAAAAGAAATTGGACACAAAGGCTGACCTAGGAACAAATCTCTAACTTGCTTTACTCGAGAAGTACACTGCAGATAAGTGGATGGTATTCTTTTACACAAGTGTAAATGGGAAAGGTACTTCATCATCAGACTGCCTTATGCCTTAGCGGGTCTGCCTCCAAAGATAGCTCTACATGCACATAAATGACTCTGGCCCTGTAAGCCGGAGAGAATGACAGGACACAAAGAGATCAGCAACTATCTCAGATAGTTGGTGTCAAAGATGGAAGTAAAAATTAAGAAGAGATTTAGAAGAATATTGGTAAGGATTAAAACACTGAAGTTTCAGAGTCTATATGTCTAAGAGAAAGGCAGCATGGCAGAAGTGGTGTCATAAAGGGTAAATAAGAAAAGTCATTTCTCTACCTTTGTTATTATTACTATATTTCTTTTCTTGCAGATTGTTCTGAAGGAGCTAAACTATGTATCTTCACATCAACTAGAAACATGTTAATATGACGCATGTCCTCTTGTGCATAGACTGAAGTTACTCGTGCTTCATCAAATTGTTCTGTAGGAAACAGTGTCTTCCAAATATCCTCAGCTTCCAAAAAGAAATTGCTATAAAAAATAATGAATTTGGTGCTCAGAATCTCAACTTTGATAACAAGTTTGAAAACCTTGTTTCTTTTATCCTATTCATTTGAGAAATTTTATTTCCCCTTATGTGTTGGAAGTGTTTTCAGTTTCTGAGACCTAGAACCCTCCAAGAAAATGCGACATTTAAAGAGACTTTTTGTTTTCTGGTCCACAGACTGTTCTATCTAGATCTTAGACATGTAGCTGGCTGAAGTAGTTTTCTAGTCAAGGCTCTGTCCCTAAATAAGTGTGATTGGCCTTTACTCACATTTTAAAGATGGCCACTGAGTAACATTTATGAAGTCTCAGTGGCTGAATACTTTGGTGTTTTCAGCAAACTGATCCAGATATCTGATGACCAATCCCCAATGGTTGGGCTGACTGTTCTTTGACTGACTATTTACACCTAATTCAGTATACACCTCAAAGGACCCAACAAAAAGGGAACCCAGTGTCCTAATTCCAGGACAGTTTAAGACAACAGGGCACAAACTCAAAGCCTTAATACTATTGAGTATGACAGACAGCCACATAAGACTGGACTCTGCTGGGGCAGCTGGGTGGTTCAGTCAGTAAGCCTCTGCCTTTGGCTCAGGTCATGATCCCAGAGTCCAGGGATCGTGAGCTCCCTGCTCAGCAGGAAGCCTGCTTCTTCCTCTCCCACTCCCCCTGCTTGTGTTCTCTCTCCCACTATCTCTCTCTCTGCCAAATAAATAAAAACATATATATAAAAAAAAAAAAAAGAGTAGACTCTGCTTTCTAGAGGACCCATGAATGCCCCCCAGATTTCAGTCTCCCTTCTCAAATGTAAACATCAGACTCTTCCCAGAGGAAGTGAGAAATTTTAACACTTCATTTGTCTCTTTGGCTAGGGAATCTTCTCTTTCAGGAAGCTCAGAGATGGCATTAATTCATACTTGTATTTTACCGTTTCTTTTGAGTCTGAATCTCTATGTGCAGGACCTATTATTTCAAGAAAAAAAAAATAGCCCATTCTAGCTTTGTTTATTGAACTAGATCCAAGTCTTAAACCAATATATGAGAATATTACTGACTTCTATTGAACAGAAATTTGATTTTCTATCTACTTTGAGGTACCAGAAACATTCCATTTCACATTTCACAATCTCAAAGCCTTCTTATTTATACTCTAAAGTATATGTCAATTGAATGAAAGGTAAACTTTAAAAAAATCTTGTTTTTCCATTACCTTTATTGCCTGATTGAGGAAAATTACCCCATATATGATTCATTCACTTCATCTTTCAGTATGGGATTCCACCCATAAAGGTTGTAGTGATATCTCCCAAGGTTATCAACAGAACCTAGCTTTAGAAGATTCTTCCTTGATTCAGCACAAAGGAGGAAAACAACCCTTGCTTAGGTATTTAATTCTATTTCACAGTGTATCTCAAAGACTTTTTTTAAGCAGGAATAAGATACTTGTAAAATAATTTTCAAAAATCGTTAAATGTTCTTCACCATCAGAGACAAAATTTCAGGAAAAGTCTGACATGGAATACCGAAGGGGTAGAGTAGAAGGAGTATAATGTGAAGATCCTGTAGGATGGTGTCGTAGGTTTCCATCACTGCCTATATTCACCAAGACACCTTAAATCATTACACAATCTAAGGAAAATTAGTGTGCTTAGTATGTGAATGCAACACAAGGCAATACCCCAGCTCCTCTTCCAAGTACATTGCTGCCCTAAAGCCCTTCCTGTATAGCAATTCTTGTAGCTTATAGCTTCCTCATCTCTTTCTGTGTAGTTATCAAGTCATGATAAATCTTCAATTTAAGCCATTTATAAGTGGATAATATTAATAATGATCATATTAACAATACCACTGACAAAGCACTTAAGCACTTACTATATTAAGTGCATTATTAAGCACTTACTATAGGCCAGACTCTGTTAAGTACGTTTTGTGCATTATCTCCCTTGTTTCTCACAGTAGCACTGCATAAGGAGATAGAATTATTTTTTCCACCTTAATAATGGAGAAAACCGAATCTCAGAGAGCATGATTAGCTTGCTGCATGTCACCTAGTGAGGGGCATTCCTGGGAGGTACACACGGGCTGGCTGAGGGGAAAGCCCAGGTTTGGACCCACCAGGCAATATTGCAAAAACAGTGAGGAGTTATTAGAATTTTTAGAATCTGTGCACACATGCAGTTGGATGACTCCTGGGAAACAAAATATGAAAATAGCTTGGCTTGTGCAGGGCAGGAAAATGTTTATTCTATTTCCTGTGATGTAGGCTGGTGACAGAAATTAGACCCTAGAGAACAGAGGCGCTTGGTTTCAAATAAAATATCTGCATTAAATATTCAGGTTTCCTGCAGCTTTATGGGAGTACACTACCAGAGAAATGGGCAAGCTGGCAAGGGCTCGAGCTTGGCTTGAACAGATCTCTACATTGGCCCCATTGAAGGCCTAATACACTACCAACTAGTAGCATCCAAAAGTGGGGCCAAGAGCCCATGGTCTGGGGGGCCATTGCTGTTGCTTCCCTGGTTAGAGCATGATGCCAGTCAGACCAGGGCTCTGAGTTGCTGTGAATTGATGTGGGTCAATTTCAACCTTAATTCTCTGTAGCACCAGTCATATATAAGGAAAATGTGAGCTCTCAAGGTGAGCTAGCTAAATGCTGGCACAGAGAACTCAGTACCTTCGCTGTTGTTTGGATAGTAGGTGCATTTATTTCCCCTGTGCTATCTGGGCAAGTGCCAAGGTCCAGGCCTCTGGCTGAAGAAACAGAGGGAACCAAAGGGAAATTACAAAAGAGCTGGCTCTGGCTAATGACTTCTGCCAGAAGATATTTGATCATTCCAAACATAAAGAAGAGGGGGAAGAGCCAAGTTGATTTTGCAACTGGAGTTCTCTGGGTGTTCAGTGTCTTTGTAATCTACTGTTAATATGATTAAAATGGAGGCATTTAGACTTAAATGGTTGTTGGAATAAATTAAAGACATCAAAATTGGCAGAATTTGGGTTTTGAAGAACTCTATTCTGTCAGCTCTCCCTGAAATTTAATCACTCCAATATCAAGCTATTTTTTTCATGATGTGAAATTTGGCAGTGAGCAAAATCAACAGGGTCACAGCTTTGAAGAAGAATCTGCTGCATTTTGGCAGAGGAATCATGGAGTTTCTAATCCCTGAGAGTATTTCTTCCAAAGGGCCTGAGAAAAAGCAGCTATTAATTATTTAAATCACGACAGAGAGGGTAAAAGAGGTTTTCATATGTGTGTGTGTGTGTGCGTGAGTGTAAGTACAAGTACAGGAGTCTGAAGCCAATTTGGTGAAACAGATTTTTTTATGCAACCTGCTTTCTTTCAACTCCTTTCCTTTGGTCTTTCAAAAACAAGAAGCAGCCAAAATTCAAAGAGAAAAATGGCTTTAAACATACATATGGCACACACATACACAGAGAACATACAGAGAATGAGAATGTGAGAGAGGCAGGCGTAGTCTACGCATATGTATGCATGGGAACAATGACATGCTGGTTGCTGGTTGCCAAGCAGTGAGCAGAAAGTTACTGGGTAGAGTCGCGTCAACCATGCATGGGTCTGACATGTCTCAGGCTGTTCTGGGTAGCTTGAACAAGATCTTGGAAGAAGGCAAATTTGAATGTTTCTTTGATACTTTTTATACCTCAGACTTTTGGCTTTTTTCTTGATTTGTTTCTGTATCCTCAGACTAAATCTAGTAGGAAAGGACTGGAAAATAAAGCACTGACTTGTTGGCCTATGAATTAATGAGAGTTTATGGATCAGCTATTTTCCAAAGAACGCATCTCCTGTTTCTCCAACACACGCACACACACATGCACTGAGAATGATTCAATGTTCTATATATGTGTGTCTACCAGATAGGAAATTACATTCATTTTCAGGGTATTTTAAGATTTCCCTGCAGGTTATCCAAACACTAGCTTTAGAAAAAAAATACGCAAATGGCCACATTCAAATTGTCTTTTGAATAATACCCTTGCTATATGAAAATAAGTTCTTTTGCTATGCCTGGGGCAGTACTGAAAAAGAATTGGGCAGTGGTCGGAATGAGAATCCAGTCTGCAGACAAGAAGAAATTTAGTACAGTGTGCCTTTTTTCTGAGGTCATCCTCAAGAAGGTTATAGCAAATAATATTTAGGGACGGAAATCGCCACATGTAATATATGCTCTGGGAAGACAGTGTTAACTTACTTACCCTACTCCTGTTTTTGCTAGGGAAGGAAATGGAGCCTTTAGTTCCTATGATATATCAACACTGGGCTTTTCACATGATCATGCAGAAGGCAGAGTGTGCTACTGGTCTGGGGACCAGTTTCTGTCCATTTCAGACTTTGATTCTGTCTCCTTTGTGACCTCAGATAAGTCACCTCCCCTGATTCTTACCTGTGAAATTAGGATGAACATATCTGTCAACCTCCATAGTATTGTCATTAAAAGGAATGAAGGTGATTCTTAGATGTCAAAATACTGTGAAATTAACCCAGTGCTGTATAAATATAAGTCATGATATTAGGGATTTACACAGAGGAAAACTAATGCAGAGGGCTCTCCAAGTGAGGAAGGGGCCACGTGAAGAAGAGTTTCCTGAAAAGGCAGGTGGGACTGGCTGCCATTTGTTAAGGTGTGACATGAGAAAATGCGAGATGTGCCTTCTCCGTCTCTGTCTCCCAAGGGCCTACTTGGTTTGAATGCCTACAAGGTCAATTTGAGTGCAATATGCAGCCTGCTCATAGGGGGTGATGTTGTCGCTGAGAAGCTCGTATTTCCCCCATAGATGATCTGATGTGCTTTTTTATAGAGTCTAAATTCCTGCTCTTTCCCCCCTTTTAGTGCTAATGTAATGAAAACAAAATTATGCCATAATGATCCAGAGCCTGGTTGATTCTCCAGCTGACTACAATTGAGTCTGTGACCTCAAAATCCATGCTGAGGTCTGTCACTTGTGGAGCATTCTAACCAGAGCCCAGGACGCAGTGGCTACTGAGAGAACCTCAAATACAGGAGATCTTATTTTAATTCATATTTGGCCTTACTTAGCAAAGGAGAAGAGAGTTCTTTTCAGGTCTCAGATGCTAACAGGAGCAAGTGAACCTCTGTTTTCTGGGGGAGTTTTTCTTCTACAGAGTCATTAGCTTTTCAAATTACTAGCCTGCTTAGTCCCCCAACAATCTAGATAGTACTCTTTCTATAAATAGCTTATCTCATTACATTCCTGTTTATTCTGTCTCTGTGGTTTTGGGCTTCATCCCTGCCTACTGTGCATAGATTCCTAGGCTCGCAGGCAGCTTTGTATTTTTGTCCTCTAGCATAAAAAGAGCAGAGGGTGCAAGTGAAGAGGATAAAGCTAATGATTCCCTCTCCCACCAAACATAGTACCCCACACACTACCCGTCCCAGGATTCTCAAGGGTCCCAAATGAATGACAATTTGTAAAAAATGTGATTGAATTATTAAAAGAATATGAATGATCTAGGTAAATCATAAAACCAAAGATAAACACACACACGTATTTATGTGTGTATATATATATGCCTATATGTACATCCATACTCCATAACTATGAATATGAATATGTTAAAAACTTAAAGAGTAAAGAAGATAATGAGTGCCATCTCATGGAGATACCTACCACTACATTTTCCAAATTGCCTCTACTTCAAACTTTCTAAAATGCTAAACCAATATTCCTCAGAGTAAAAATCCTCTTCCTGTCTTTCCAAGTTGTTCATCGAAATTATAATGTGTACACCACATGAAGGGTGTGATGGCCCAGTGTGCCAGGATGCACCATGGGGAATGATCTATGTTCATGGAAGTGGGTATTGTAAGGAGTCAACAGAGAACAACTTCACTATAGATCCCAGCTCAGGCAAAATCTCAAAAGCTATGACAAATGATGATGATGATGATAATAGATTCTAGGACTCATGGTTTTTTACTGATGATACTGCCTTGTGACCCACTGATGTTGCCGCCACCATTCCCTAAAATGTAATACTCTCACATTGTTCACACTTTGCCCATGCACAAAACCTCAATCAATCCTAAGACATTTTTTTTTTACTTTTTTTCAATAAACTGGCATCACGGTCTCATAACCTGTCTACATGTACAGTCCTATAAGTAGCAGATGCACCACTGGATCAATTGTCAGAGATACATACACAAGCACGAGCCTCGTCATACCCTGTTGTACCTAGAAATGTGTAAGAAGGTGAACTTACTTATTCCTTGTGCAAACTTGACCAGAGATATGGATCCTCACTATGGGGGCTAGAGTCTGTAGAGAAACCGAGTCTCTGCCAAATGTTACATGAAGACGACGAAATCATAGGAGCTCATGACCTAATGTAAGAGAGGAAAATACACAAAAAGGGAATGGAGAAGGATACCGCATCAGAGTTTATGACAATAAGTGAAAAAAAGTGCATTAGTTTTAAGAGTGGCTTATGTGTGTCTTTTCATTCACTCATTCAACTAATATTTAGAGTAAGTACTGTGTGCAGACAATAAACAAGTCAAATATACTGTCATTAGAGGATGATAAGAACTAAGGAGAAAAATAAGCAGGTAATGAGAAAGAGGAATCATTGAGGGGGAGTTGTCATATTATGTAAGGTGGCAAGGGAAAGCCTCATTGAGAAAGTGACATTGGAGTCAAAACTTGAAGGACAAAGGAGAGTGAGCTTTGCAAATACGTGTGGCACAAGAGAGGGTCAAGCAAAGCACTGAGGCAGGCTTATACCTGGCTCATCAAGCAACAGATGTCTAAACACCAGGCATTGGGTTCTTTTGCATGTTTTATCTAATATGTCTTCTCTACAGACTGTGCGCTTGAGAAAACCAACACACCAAGCAGTTATTCAATGCACCAAAACTAACAAATGGTGGACTTAAGTTGGCACCAGACTAGCCCTGGGCTTGATGTTTTACGCACTAAGCCCAGTAGATGATCAAATGGGTTTTTCTTGGAGGGATCATAGCAGGCTAAGAAGAAAAGGTCTTGTTGAGAGCAGAATCTAGAAATACCCAAGGATTTCTTTTTTCTTTTTTTTTTTAATAATTTATTTTATTTATTTATTTTTTTAAAGATTTTATTTATTTATTTATTTGACAGAGATCACAAGTAGGCAGAGAGGCAGGCAGAGAGAGTGAGGAAGGGAAGCAGGCTCCCCGCTGAGCAGAGAGCCCGATATGGGGCTCGATCCCAGGACCCTGGGATCATGACCTGAGCCGAAGGCAGAGGCTTTAACTCACTGAGCCACCCAGGCGCCCCCCCCAAGGATTTATTTTAATTTTGTAAAAAACAATTGGTATTTTCCATACAGATTACTGTTTTTTCCTAAGTCCAAGTATAGAATTTCAGCACATATTCATACTTGATTTTCCATATTTTCATATTTAAATTACATCTTATAACTAAACTGAAATATTGTGACAATACATGGAGCCTTAGCTTAGATTACCAACCCAGTGATGCCCCACCTGGGTTCACGCAAAGTTCTTGAAAGGGAGACAGGAGGAAAATAACTGTGTGCCCACATTACTATAGAGAAATTGGCACTTGTCACACCATATCGGGTTGTTTGGGATTTTAGATTTATGCTCTTGATAGAAAAGGAACCAATTCCGGCCCAACGGTACATGCTCAGAGCAGAGGCACTCAGAATATCAGGTAGTCTGCACGCTTCACTCACCTGCACCATAAACACAACTCTGCACATAGCTCACACTACCAGCCATTCGGTTTGGGGGGCTGGTAGCACAGGCATCACCAAGCACTGTCTGCAGCCCGTCCTGCCTCCTAGGAGGGATTTCTTTTGCCCAAACATGGGAACAATCTAAACAGGCTGAAGTAAAACTGTTAAAAACTGTTAAAAACAGGCTGAAGTAAACTGTTCACCTGGTGTTGGTGCTGCCTCCTAAAGATTCTGCAGATTACACAGCTCTTGTTGTTGGGGTGGGGGTGGGGAGGAGACAGCGACGAGGTTGAGGGGAAGCTGAGATCAGCTTTCCCGTGGTCCGTCGGGTCAGCACACATCACAACTCCTTAAACATGGAACACATCATCCTTCACGTTGTATTTCCCATTATTCTTTAAAAAGCACTTTACGATCACTGATTTTATGACCGAAGAATAATATTCTCATTTCCTGAGATTGTCACCAGGCTGGTTATCAGGAGTATCTGGGCACCTGCTTGCTGACAAAGACACAATCAAAACATCACAGGGAAGAATCAGTTTTACTGTGAAGTCCTTCAGAGAAGATTTAATAGCCATTTTGATGCCCTATTTAGATATTTAAAACATCAATAGAAATGTTTTTTGAACCTAAGTTACATCTCTTGTGCTTTAAAGGTTTTTTTCCTTCTTATTTTTAAAAACAAAGAATTTTTAGAATTTTTCAAGTTAATACATTGCTTTAAAACCATTAAGTTGTCCTAAACTATCTGATTTCATCTCACAGTGAGGTTTAGAAATCCCATTTTACACTCTGTTTTAAGAAGTAATAAGTGTTAGTTATATTCTGATCTTCTGGCTTCTTTTGTTATTAATCACACTTCCTTTCCCTCTCCCTTATTAACCTATCCTTCTTTTCCAGAAAGTTCAATTCATAGAGCAATGTACCTAAGATCTAGTTGTTCTTTTTTTTTTTTTTTAATAAAAAAATAACTTTCATCCCCCCTTAGGAGATTCCCAAGGTATCATTACTAGGGATGCTTAAATTATTCATTTCCAAAGCCCATATTGACAGTATTTTTCAAATCCATATTTGATCCATTTTTCCTTTAGAAAACAGTCGACCTCTGAAAGATAGTTTTTAGTTTTTAGTATGTCTGGTATGTAGTTTATACTACAATAAAGAGTGTTAAAAAAGTCTAAAATCTATCACCAAATTAAACCAAAAGAAATCTGCAAAGGGTCAGAAAAAACCCACCATATCTTTAATTTGGCAAAATGAGTCCCTTTTCAGTGGACAATGATTCAGTTACCAAAGGAAGTTTTCTTGTCTCTCAACTTTTTAATTATTTCCAATCTAAATGAGACATGCCCATATATTTTTTTGTTCCCTGTATGATTTTTTAGAATCTTCACCGTTTCTAGGGGTTCCCCAGGATTATTTGTACATTATCCTCCTTAAAATGTGGTGTTCGTAGTTAAAGATAGCATCTCTGCGAAGAACCCACAAGACAAGAGCCTATGATGATTTCTTCTATCTGAAAACCACTTTTTCTGTTGGTTTAGATGGTGCCTATTTGTTGAGGAATTCTCTCATGAAACTAATTTATATTGAGCTGCCCCATTCAGATCTTTCCCTCAAAAATTCTTCTATGTATTTATTTATTCATCTATCAGAGAGACACAGAGAGAGAGTGCGCACAAGCAGGCAGAGATGCAGGCAGAGGCAGAGAGAGAAGCAGGCTCCCCGCCAAGCAAGGAGCCCAATGAGGGACTCAGTCCTAGGACCCTGGGATCATAAACTGAGCCGAAGGTAGTGGCTTAATGGACTGAGCCTCCCAGGCATCCTTCTAAAGTTCTTTTAAAGCCAGTTTTTTTTTTTTTACCCTTAAAATTAAAATCAATTAAGTTGATTAAAAGACACACATTTAAAAATCCTGAAAAGGAGAATTTTCTGTGTATGCTGATGGAGTTTCACCTTGTTTGTACTGATACATCTTAGCTTTTTGAGAGTTTGTAAAACTTGGTGGCGGTGGGAAAGGTGATGGCATGAAGACATGAAATTAGTCATGTGAGGCAAGTGACTGAAATTAAATGACAGGTACATAGGGGCTCATTTTACCATCCTGTCCATTTTTGCTTATGTTTGAAATTTTCCAAAATAAAAAGTAAAAATAAAAAATTACCCCCACATTATCTTTTTGCTTATACTTAGCCTTAGACATTGTATCTAACCATAGAGCAGAAAATTTGCCCACTGTTTTGCTAAAATGGAAATAAATACATCCTTTCAAATACATTTTTCTCAGTTAATTGGTAAATTTTTAGAATTCCTTAAAATTCAGAATTCAGCATTAAAAAGTTAAGTGAAAAAGAAACTTTAACAGTTATCAAAATCTTTGTGAGTTTTGTTTCCAATTTTGGCCATCACTTTGCTCTATAGAACAGCATTCCCTTATTATTTTATTGCCACCATAGCATTAAAATTGTACATTTGTGTATCTTTTTGGACCTTAGTTATTAGCCAAGCTGAGTCAAAGGGTAGGGAGCCGAGGGCATCCATCTATAAGGAGAGCTAAATGTCACTAAGTCAAAGATATCAACAGGGATATAAAAAGCAGAAGAAATCACATTTACTAGAATTTCTCTAGAGACAAGCAGTCAGAAGATTTACTTTTTTAAGACTCTGGGGATGAGTGCAGAGGCTTCCAAGACTCATGCTCAGGTTATGATAAAGAATCTCTAAACTGATTCTCAGGAGAATGGGTTGGGGAAATAAACAGCATATGCTTGCAGAGTGGGTGCTAGGCGCGTCTGGGATCAGAACTGAGTTACTCAGAAGGGTTCAGCACAGCTAGGAGCAGGCCTCCTTTTCAGCACCACCATCAAGAACATATAACCTTTCTCCTTAATACGTGTTGAACAAATATTTTTAAACCACCAGTTTCAAGGGGCAACAAATTATTAGCTCAGCCCTGGGTCTCAGGAGTTAATTTGCAAACAATTAAAATTATGTCCACCTTATCTGAATGTGAAAGAACACATAACTAGGTGATTTTTGAGAATTTTGCTTCTGGAATTAGAATGTTGTGATCAGACTCGGATTGTCTTAACTGTCTGATGTTCAGAGGTTTAGGAAGGGAAAATGCACAACAAAAGGGAAGAGAAATGTCGAGGGAAAGGAACTGAGCCACAGCTCAGGAACACCACCAGATACCTCAAGGCACAGACAGACTATGCCTGAGGGAGACTTACCAACCCCACAAGCCAAAGTAGCTACAAGGACTGTTTCCATTATTTTCTGTGAGCACTTGTAGACATAATCTCTGTTGATACAGAGAACATCAAATTCAGCTAACCAGCTCTAGATTAAGAGAAGGGCAAATAGAATCATGACAGTGGTTAAAAATGTTTAATGAGAGGGTTTGGGTGTGTGTGTGTGTGTGTGTGTGTCTTCCAGGAGGCAGAGCTGTGAAAGATGTGGCCTTGATAGACCTCCACATCTCATCAGGCTGTGGAAAATTAGAGTCTCCTCCTGTTAAATAGGAAAGGTTAGCATTTAATAGTTAATGAAGGCAAGGAAATCTGAACAGATAAGAGCCTAGTCTGCACAGGCTGCATTTGGACAATCCCAAATCCTCTTATCTCTTCTCAGAAAGTCTGCTGTTTGTAAGATATTGTTTTAAGCCAAAGGAAGACAGGGACCGCAGTATACACAAGGAGAACTGCAATCCTTTCAAAAGAATGCTAGAGTAGAAGGTACGAAGTACTACTCTGCAGTGTTACCGAGTGCTACAACAACACAGTATACTTTTTGGTCCTGGATTCAACACACTAATTTCCTGGCACCTGAATGTTAAAATATTTACAATATTGTGGGCATTTTATAAGATGCCTACCTTCCTTTGGTGCGTGCACTGTTCTGTGATCTACATTGTTTATACCCAAGTGGCTCAGAGTACTCACATGAGGAAATGTTCTGAGCCGAACAGGAGCTCCAGGAAGGAATGGAGAGGAGGTTCAGCTTATTTTCTTAGAGGCATTCAGCTAACATGCCTTTGGGCTCCAGGTGATTTGAGGACAGATAGTGAAAAAGAAGTGTCTTGCCCCAATTCAACACTCACCCTACCTTTTTTGTCTCTCTCCTATGGCTAATGTAGCCCAACCTCCCCAACCCTAAAAAGTCCCATCGACACAGGTCACAATTAATTCTTTCCATGGAAGCTTTATCCAACCTTTCCTGACAATATCTCCTCCCAGTCACTGGAGACTGATGTAACAAATGCCTCCTGTCTCTGTTGCTTTGGTGGCTGTCCAGAATGTAAGCTCTTCTCCCTCTGTCTTCTTCCTACTTTTAATGCCCAAACATGTCTGTGTTTTTCTTCCTATTACTCAACTTTTCCTTTCACCCTGCCCCCCTCAGCTTTTCTTTGGTGCCTATTCTTTTCCTGTATCCATAGCTCCTTATACCTTAGGTTCCTTCCCTCATCATTCCCTCCACATTCTTGACTTCCCTGATGCCTGACTCACCCTGATGACATTGCTTCCCTCACTAGGGGTGATCTAGTACCCTAACTCCAGTAACTTGGGCAGGATGCTTCTCATCCTCCAAGCTTTTTCCACATCATGAGTCCTCCCATCTCAGGTAAAAATTCTTGCTCTTTTGAGACTTGGAACATCCAACTAAATCACCATCTCTCATCTCATTCTTCTGCCAAATTCTTAGGTCTCTCCCACATTCTTTGGAAGACGAGGCTTACAACTTCATTCTCCTTCCCAAGTTTCCTCTCCATCATGAGTTACTCTCCTGTTTATATGGATCTCACACATAACACCCTGACCTCTTGAATTTTTATCTTCTTAGGTCCAATAACCTTCACCTTTCCCCATACTAGCTCTTCATTCTTGTGATCCTGCACTCACCATGACCCTCTTCTGATCACAGGGTCCTACACTTGCTTTCAGCTTTCTCAGCCCAAGGTCCACAAATTCCGTTCTTCAGCTTAATCAAGGGCTTCAGCCCATTATTCCTCTGCCTCTCTATCCATCATCCTCCTCCCACCTTTACTGCTTTCTCATCCAACTTAGACCCTATTGTGTATCACTTTGGTCACTTTATTAATGTACTTTCTCACCTGTTCTATTTCACCTACACAGCTAAATCCCAACCATGAATCAATCTAGATACAGGTCTTCTCAGTTCAAACCTCTCTCAACTGATGATTCTGGTGAATATTATATAGCCAAGAATATGCATGCACTCAAATCTTATGGTCTCCAACCCGTTCTTGTTACTACTGGCTCTAAATGTTGACTCCCTTCTCTCTGATTCCATGATAAAGCCACCTCCACTTCTAAGGAGACATTTTTTTAGGTCTTGATATGACTTCATAATCAGATTGTTGTCTAGTCTTGAGGGCTGGGACTCACTCTAGATTTCTTTAGATGACTTTTATATATCTGCTATGATCCATCACGAATTGATTTATGGTTTTATAAAGAATGATCATGTATTTTTTTTTTATTTTCAAGTTCACAAAGAGTACTTCTCTGTGGTTCTCATTTATTGTTTATTCTACCATGTTCCAGGAGTTGACAGTGTTGGATCTTATTAATTAGTACTAACATTCATATTCTTACATATCAATGCATGATGCTAAAATCCCATCTTGGTCACTTCAATGGGCTTTGACTTCTTACAGAATTCTCTTTCTCTTCCCTTCTCTGATGTGAATTTCCTGGAAGCTCCTACTTTATCCTCATGGATCTTTATGGTCCAATTAGCACTAACTCCATCCTAAGGAAAAAGAGAGCCAGGTTTCTTAAGAAAAAAAATTTAAAGCAGTTTTAGTTCTCCCCCATTATTAGCATCACCAGAATGGCCTATTTTTAAGCAAGAATTGAACCTACATTGACTCATCATAATCAGCCAAAGTCCATTGTTTACCTTAGGGAACACTCCTGGTATTATACATTCTATGGGCTTGGACAAACATGATGACACATATCCATCATTACAATATCAGAGTATTTCACTGCCTTAAATGTCCTCTGTGACCTGCCTGTGACACTGAGACTGATGTAATTCTTGTAGGAGATTCTACTCTGTGATATATGAATTTAAGAAACTTCCTTCTCTTTTTGATGCTCTTCTTCAGTGTGAAATGGAATAGTTATCACTATAGCCCAAAGTGTTGGTTAAAGTACACTGACATTAGGGTAAAATTAACTTGAAAAGCAATTTTACGATTTTATTGATAGAGCCAACCAATGCCTCTCTTTCATTTTACAGGAATAAATCTTAAAATCTACTTTCTGCGTAATTTGATGTATTATAGTCTTAAAAATTAAAGTGAGTGTATATTGCTATGTAAGAGTTCTGTACTTCAATTCTATGACTGAAGTTAGTGTTTCTCCTTCTGCATTTGCTGAACAAACTACACCCTATTCTCCTTTTAAATACTTAGAATAAAATAGACATCATTGAATTATAATAGCCAATGTGTATCTTCTCATTATTAACAATTTAATGGTCAAGATGGATAGTTTTTTTCCTGAGATGAATGGGCTTCAATTTGCTTGCAACAATTTAGAAATGATAGGAAGAGTCCCTGTGCTAATCATCATATTTTGCTATAACTCCAAGGATTATGTCCATTTTGAATAGGAATAAATGAAGAGAGAATGAGAAACCAAAGATCATACAGTAAGTTTTAAAAACAGGGTCATCAACACCTAGACCCTGAACATCACTGCTCATAAGAAGTTAGGTGAAAAGAAACCGAAATGCTATTCCAAATATGTTTCAAGCTCCTGTGTTCCCTCCCCAATGCCTACCAAGTCCCTACCCATTCTTCAAGTCCCACTAAATTGACCAATAATACATAGACCGTTCCCAGCTGGAGAATGACTTTTGGGGGTGGGGATGGGTCTATTTAAGAAAGAAGAAGTGAGGTCATGGTTGACCTTCCAGTGGTGTCTAGAATGAACTACCTGGAGAGGCATGAGTGTTATAAATAGTAAGGAGATTCTGAATGGGAACCATCTCATGAAGGGTAGAAGGAACTGACCAACATGCCAGATGGACTGGTAAACAGGAAAGGTCAGGTCGTCTTATCAGGAAAGAAGAAGTTAGGGTGACACATAAGCACAAGACTACTAACTTGAAAGCATATTTTTGCATGACAGGAAAGCTAGGGAAGAGAAATGCTATCTTACTTCATTTTATTTGTTTTGTAATGCTAAAGCATTCAAATAAGCAACCGTTAATTTAACCAAATGATGTAGATTTATGTAACATCAGAATGCAATGTGACTGGTAGCATTTCTCATTTAAACAAACCATGTCATCCTTATTGCAATGCTGCAGTTTTTAAGGTACATTGGCAATCTTAAATTAGGACTCAGAGTCACCCATAGAAGAGCTCCAACACATCACTGTCTGCCTCTAAACTCGTACGCCAAATCCCTCACCTTACTTCTATTTTTCTAAAATAAAGATCAGCTAGAGTAACTTTCTCCCAAAAGCCTGCAGTGGCTTCCCACTGTCTTGCAAGTAAATTCTAGCACAGCGTTCCAAATTCTCCATGAGGTAATGCTTTTCTGCCTCTTCCGATTCAACACCCAGAGTTTCTCTGAATTAATCATGAACCTCCTTCCAAAACTTAGCTCAGACTCTTCCTGCAGCTTATTTTGTCCTTCCCCCTTGCTCTACATTTTGAGATCCTTTACTCCTTACTGTATTACTATACCCTCCCTATGAATACCTCTATTAATACTCCATCTTAAAGCGCCCTGTTTCTGCATGGAACTCCCAAGCTCTGTCACACTCAGCTGTTACACAGCACCTTGTGTGCAGCTCGTTGAAGTCTGATCTCACTGCACCAGCTTGTTTCATACTTTCTTGAATTTCCCACGGGCAGGGGTTCTCAAACTTCAGGAAACAGCAGAATTACCTGGGGATCTGGTTAAAACACAGACTGCTGACCCCACCCTGGAGTTTTGGACTCCGCAGTTCAGGGAAGGGGCCCAAGAATCGACATTTCTAAAAGTTCCCAAGTGCTGCTGCTGCTGCTGCTGCTGCTGCTGCTCAGAGAACCCCGGCCCTCTTGGGTCTAGGATAATACCTTAAACCTAGTAGGCTCACCAAACACTTCCTAGATAAGCCCTACTTACTGATTGAAAATTTAAGAGGAGTTTTACTAAGACTTAGCAGTGTGTCTAAAAATATTAATACAATGGTTTTATTTAACTATGTAGAAAGTGGAGTTTGTATATCAATAAAAGTTGGCAAATTTCACTTAAGTGTCATCTAAACAGTTCTGATACATACGTGACCTTTGAAAGTGTGGGATAGAGCACATGGTTAATGAAGATTGACCTACAGGCAATGGGCAGTGAAAGAAACTGCATAGCTTCCTCAAGGGCTTGTGACAATCCACTTAGTTCCCACTTGACTAACAAGGAAATAGGAGTTCAGAAAGGTTACATAGTAAAACTGGAGCTCAGGCCGGGCTTTGGTCTCTCTTGCTCATCGGCCACATTTCTGGTTCCTCAGACACAGCAGTATCTTCTGTGGAATTAAAAAACAGGTACTGAGAAAATATTAGGTTCAAGCCCAGGAAGGACAACAAACCAAAAATCCCAAATTGACTTTGAGTGAGTTGTCATGAGTAGGTGACAGCAAATACGTGCCAGTAAGCCCGTGCTGTCTGTCCCCCAGGATTCCCGGGACGTTATTCATTTCATGCCTCTGGAGCCGTGACAGGAATGTTGGCCTCTGCTTCTGCCTGGCCAAGACCTGAGGCTCAGTGCTGTTAGTCTCTCTCCCTCCCTCCCTCTCTCTCTTAAACCTGCGAACAGCTCTTTTCTTCTCTTTGGGGAAATGAGAGCGATTACAGCTGCTGCCACCTAGAGGTCAGAATAAGTCAATGAAACTGCTAATTTAAGAGAATAAATTTATACTTGGATGTAAGGAGCAGTTTTCTGAGAAAATTACGAATTTCTAAACATCTTTTATCTTCTTTCAGAGATTTAAAGAAAAAAAAACAAAAACTAACACAAAAACAGATCTAAGCCTCCTTTGTGACAATCAAAACGGGTTGTGCCTAGGTCCAGACAACCTCCTAGTGTGGAGATTAGTGTAGGGCAGAGGTAAAGGGCCGGCTGTCTATGGACCAAGGGCATCAGCGTCACCTGGGAACACGTGAGAAACACAATTTCACACACTCTACACCAACAATGTACTGAACCAAAAATTCTGGGTTTGGTGCCCTGAAATCTGTATCTTAACAAGCCTTCCAGGTAATTCTAATGTAGACTAAAGGTTAAGAACTACTGCCAGTGTTTAGTCATTCACAAATTAGGCATCCCCAAAACTATAATTCTCTTTTCAATGACTGCCACCAAACCATATGCAAGTAGTGCTTCAGGCCAAATTCTGTCGATATTACAAAGTGGTTTTTTGACGTCAAAGTGCCATAATTTTTGGAGAGGCTTTAAGAGAATGCAAGAGCTTGGGATTTTTAACCTAATTTTTCTTTTTTATTTTAAAAGTTTGCATTTAATGTGTATACTTGAGCACAAACATTTAAATCATTGTATGGGAAAGGTCTGTGCTGTAGAAGTTCAGAGTTGAAAGGTCACTTGAAATATCACAAGAACTAATCCTAATTTTAGAGTTGAAAAAGAGGCTTAGAGAGTTGCCATGACTCCCTAGGATCCCAGAGGCCTGTTAATCCTATGACCTACACTGCCTTCCATGAGGTATCCCGCTGCCACTGGATTTGTGCATCAAAAAGGAGCAATAAATAATGATAACAATAAGTAAATAATGTCTTTTGTTTACATTGATCATCCTTATCATACCTCTATGAAACAATATTTAGCTGTAGCATTTCCATAGGGTAATTTGCTACATGTGTAATTTTTATCCAATTTTATACATGTTTTGAGGTCATGAACTATCCTTTGATACCCTGAGAACATTTAAGAAATCTATCCTTGAAATTTTCTCCTTACCCAGTACACACCACATGACTCTGTGTCCAATTGCAGAATTCTCCCTTGAACCCTCCCTACCTCTTCCACCATGAACCGTGAGGAGTTCCACAGAAGTCAAGCTAAAAATTTCAGCTTTAAGAAGTTCATTTAACACCAAGATAAAGAAACAGTCTTTTCACATGTTCCCTCTCAGCCAAAGACTTTCTTTAGGAAAATTTTTTTGCTTCTCCATGAATCCCATATAAATAATTGCTAGCTCGTTTCCCTCACCTTTCTCTCCAACGCTCCAAACTCAGCCCTGAATTTGGAGACAGCCAGTGGCAGTGTCTGAGAGACAGATCTTTCAGCTTGCCTTCTGTAGACATTCTATCTCCTTCTCCACGAGGACTCCTGCCTTGCCATACAGTGCCGGCATCGCCAGTATTAGTGGGGAACGGCAGCAAGATCTGGAACCATTTTTAACATGCCTTGTGGTCCCCGAGATAAGCAGAACATGCAACTCCCTGCTGCGTATTGGACACACAGATGCAGCAGAAACTGTATGCACATTTGGAAAGCTTTCTTGTTTTAGGATTTCGTTCAAACAGGAATCACTGGAGCTTCTCTTTCTCATTGGCTTTCTCCTTTGTGGCTCTGTCTCTGAGAATGATAAAATCCCCAACTAGCAGCCACAGAGAGCAGATTAGTTTAAAATTCTTTCTAGTAAAGAAACTCGTTCAGTGAAAGTGGCAAGGGACATGTCATAACAGATTTACAGTTTGCACAATAAATAATGGGCCAAAGAAGCCGCAAGGGAGGGTTTGAGGTGAGCACAGAGAATGCCTGGAGTGATGAGAGTGCAGGGGTCACAGAGTCGACACCAAGAGGACAGGGACCAGGCCAACAATCTCTGTGATGCACGCAGAACTTAGAGTACAGATAACACGCGATAAGGAGGCCCCACGTGAAAAGGTGAAGATGTTACTTACCTGTAGTTATTCTAGAATCCGTTGCCATAGACGATTGCTTGGTCACATAAACCACTACCAAAATCTAAAAGATTCGTCATGGATCCAGATATCAGAATAGGGGTGGATTGGACAGTTAAATAGAGGGGGTAAGTGACTAGAGGGAACAGCTGGGAGAAGCAAGTCAGGTGGTTCACACCAGGGGCTGGGCTAAGTGACAGCAACAGGAGGACTTAGGAAGTCCGACATGTGGGTAGGAGGTCATAATTCAGATCTACTTATTTTTTTCTTACTATGTTTTCCAATTCTCTGAAAATTTTTTCAAGAAGGGCCCTTAGCAACTAGGTCAGAAAAAAAAAAATCTGGCCCTTTTGAAATCCTTTTATGAAATGCTCAAAATGACTTGGCCAATAATGAATGACTATATAAGATGGGATCCTAAATAAACAGTTAATGGTTTGAAATAGTAAAATTATTTTAAAATCTTATTTAAAGTCAGTAGATCATTTTTCAAAAGGGTCTCCTTTTAAGTTGAGCCATCACCTAGTAAAATGTCACAGGTTCTCTAATCGATAAGCTGTAATACGTGTGTTTGAAGTAACGACGTATAGCTAATGTGTTCATTATTCATGACAATTGTACACGCACCACTTTAATCTTCATTATCCCCCACAGACATTAGCTAATTTATCTGCAGGGCGACTCCTGAGCAGTGCATAGCTATTTCTGTTATTGGGCAGGCAGAGGAATTAACGCAAGGTGAAAGGCCTTGATTCTCCAAAGTCCCAGTTCTGAACACTGATCCAGCTGAAATATCGAAAACAAATTGTTGACTGGAAGCAAACAGAAAGATAAAATATTTGCCAGTTTGATTGGAAAGTGTTGCTGGTGTTTACTTACCCCAGAAGGTTTAAATGAAGCAGGGATTTAGAAACAATTAAGAACCCCATATGCATTTCCACTTTAAGGCTCCAATTATGTCAGACTCTGTGACTTGTGAATGGTAAAAAGGAGTTCCCTACATCCTTCCCTTTGGGGAGACTGAGGCAGCTTGGTTTAGTTAGAGCTCCCTATTCTCTTTCTACCTCAAAATTGGTGACTCATCGAAGTGAGCATTTTCACCATCAGGCAAGTTCACAATGCTGTTTCTTCTTGGCAAACATCTTTCGTCATCCTTTCCCCCACTGCATGTGAATCTTCCTCTCTCTCTCTCTCTCTCTTTTTTTTAAAGATTTTATTTATTTAAAAGAGAGAGAACACAAGCTGGGGAGAGGAGCAGAGGGAGAAGGGACTTCCGCTGAGCAGTGAGCCTAAGGCAGGCCTTGGTACCAGGCCTCAGGGATCATGACTTGAGCCAAAGGCAGATGCTTAACCAACTGAGCCACCCAGGCGCCCCTTTTGTGTGAATCTCTTCTGGTCAAATGCATTCATGGCCATGGGAGAACAGCTGGTTATCTTTCTACCTTCCTATCTACCCTTACTACCCTTTCTTGGTGATCTTTTTTTTTTTTTTTTTTTTTTCATTTTTTTTTTTTTTTTTTTTTTGGTTGGCCTTAAAGTGGCATCAATAAAATTAACCAGAAGTCCATTTTGGAGAAACTGGTAGAGCCATAGATAAGATATTAGGATTGCATGATCCCTGATTTCCCATAGACCCCAAATATTTCTTTTGGAGTTTTCTTCTATTGGCTAATCCAGCTTTAGTGTATAGGGTCTTCAGTAGGTTGTGGAGGTTTGTGTGGTTCCACCAGTTACTACTCATGTAAAATTGGACACTTTGGAAGGTTTTTTTGTTCCTTTTTTTTTTTTTAAGATTTTTATTTATTTATTTGAGAGAGAAAGAGAGAGAAAGAGAGAGAGCAGGAACAGAGGAGAGTGAGAAGCAGACTCCCTGCTGAGCAGGGAGCCCAATGTAGTGTGATGCCAGGCTCGGTCCAGGACCCTGGGATCCTGACCTGAGCTAAAGTCAGACACTTAACCGACTGAGCCACCCAGGCACCCCTGTTTTGTTTCTTTTAACTTTCATTTCCTCATCTAGAAACTGGGAGTAATCCAAGCAGTGCCTTTATAATGCCTAACTCATACCAAGCTTAAGAAAAATATATAAAACAATATATTATTTGTTATATCACAGCACAATAATTTGATAATTATGTGATTAAAAAAAACTGAATCTTTTTATAAGGCTAATGGATTCCTTTTAAGTTTGGGGGAAATGTGCATAATTTGTTCTATTTTCTACTCCTAGAAAGAAAATACAACTTTCTCTTAGAAAATATAACTTTCTCTTAGAACATAAATGGCTGGCCTATGGTTCCCTAGAGCTATCTGAGTTTTTTTTACCAAGGGCAAACCAGCATCTCTCCAGCTTTTTCCATCCTGCCTATTCTTACTTCCTTTTCTGAAATTCCCCTTCCAAAAAACGGACACTTCCTTACATTGTTACCCCCAGGCTTTCAAAGTCATCCTTCTGGCTGACCTTGGACTTGCCACCATGCTCTTTCCACCATTTCTGTATTGTCTACATAATTTCTGGAAGCCAGACGTAGATAAGTATGGAGCAGGTCTGTCCACAGGAGATTGTAACAATGATTGGAAGAGGAGGGCACCAAGGTGGGGAGCAGTTCGTCTCAATCCTTTCAGCAGAGAGATCTTCAAAAGATGAGTGTCTTAAATTTACCTTAATTCTCCTTGGCTTTTCTTTTTTCCTTTTAGAAATAGCTCTTGTCTGATTATTTCTCTTGAGATGGTGTCAGCAGATAGAGGCACAGCATGGTGAAACTTTTATTAACTCTGGCACAGGCCTGTCCACAGGGGAGAAAACTCTTTCAAACCTCAGAAGCAATCGATGGTTGGAAAATGTGGAGCTGAGAGACCCAGAAGGGGAGGAGAAGTGGGCAGATGGTATCAAATGGTTACAGGGAAGCAAAGTACTGTCATCTCAGAGTGATGTCTTTCAGTTTTATGCCAACAGAACCAGGGGCCTTGTCCCATTTACAAAGTCTGTTTGCTTTGCTGGGACAAGCTGATGGAGAAACGTATTAGAAAATCTTTTGTATTTCCTCTCATCCCAAAACAGCATCTAGAAATCAACATCGTTTTCTAGATTTCAAAGCAATGAAAGGCTATACATTAGATAAACTGGATGCCTCACAGTCTGATACCCCAAAGTTGTACTTATAAAAGAAAAGGCTGGAGTAAGTGGCTGTTTGGGGAAAACTGGTTGTTTTGGGAATGGATTCTGTTTGGGGGAACATTTTGGCAATATCCTTTGAATAAAATATGTTAATGTTTAACACCCATAAAAGTTTCCTTAGATGTGTGTACAGATTTGAAAGTGTGCATGGAAGTTCCCTAAAGTTCTGACATTTTTCCCTGTATCAGTCTTTGTGATAGAAAAAGACAGTGCTTGAAAAATGACTAACCTCATAAAACATTCCAAAAATATTTATAAAATTAAGCCAACTTTTGCAAACTCTCTTATGATCGTGACTGGCTTTCTTCTCTCTTATGGTAAATCAGGCCATGGTTGAGATTTTGGTCTGACGTAGGAATAGTTGGTATCTCTCTCTCCTTTCAAGATTCTGTCTTGTTTCTTTCAGAGGCAGAAAATAATTCATTTAGTTGGACATCACTTCCCAAATAGCTATATTTACTCCATAATATCACTATGAAAAGTTTCCCTTCCCCTTATTCTTTTTATACACGTAAATGTCACTTTCTTCTATGGGAAAACTTAACTCCATGTATAGTCCCAAACCAGCTACGATAAATCTGAAACCCAATCCTTAACATTGTTTCAACTAAAACCACCAACCTCTTACCACTCCTTCCAGTGACCCATAGTCAGTGTTTTACCTCCAAGGAAATTTAAAATATATAAGCTAGGGTCTGTCCTTATTTTAGGGCCTTAGATTAATTAATTGATTTTCCCAAGATATTGTATAATAAGAAGTCCACTTCTACCTTCTTCTGTCTTCTTCAGAAAGTCTGAGAAAGAAGTGGAAGCCAAACGCTTAATCAAATCTTGACCAGGTTGTAATTTAAAGCTTTGGCTGAGTCTTGATACACATTGGAAGGCATGCACAGTGGAATTAACTGTAGGAGTTAGAGAATTATGGATGAATTATTTTCCATCAAAATATTCAAGGAAGTTCATCTCTGTGTTCATAACAGGAGGAATACAGAGAAGTTTGGTAGGTGAGACTGGGAGGATGGAGGCAAGACAAATGACTTTTAAGAACAGAAATGTCTAATGTTCAACTCCAGATTCCTAGTAGAGAGGCAGTCAACTTTGTCCTTCTCTTTACTATCTCTACAAACCTTCGATAAAGTCTTCTACCCACATAGAAGCTCCTTTATGTATAGAAATCAAAGGAAGAAACTGGGCTGAACATTAGGGTTAGTGTGGACTAACAAACATCAATCCATCAGGTCCAGGAAGCTGGAACCCAGAGTATCCATGAAAGTATAAGTCCTAGAGGGATTTACAGGAGTCTTAAGAAAGGCAATGGCTGTTTTCTGGGTTGTGGCATGGGAATTTGAATCAATCTCATCATGAACTTCATGGGGTGTCATGACAGCAGGTAGCAGCAGATTATGAGTCTGGGGACTTGTTTTGAAACCTGGCTCAGCCACACACGAGTTGGTTAATATAAAGAAAGTACAGCTTGTGTTCCTCATCAGGAAAATGGGAATATTATTTTTGTAATAAACAATCCAGGGTCACCAATGGATGTTAAGATAGGTGAAACATTGTTGCAGAAAGGGATATTCTCAGACTTCCTATTCTCCAACCCATATTCCCTTCAAATTATAAGAAAATGTGTTTTTATGATTAAGAAATTATAATTGATCTTATAATTGAGACATTTCCAAGACATCAAACATAGTAACACTAATAGAGAGAGTGATAATGGTACAGATTTTATGGTGAGCATCCTTGGTTTGGGGAGATTCATGCTGAAGTATTTAGAGGTGAGGTGTTATGATGTCTCTAACTTCCTTTAAAATATATCATTATGGGGGCACCTGGGTGGCTCAGTGGGTTAAAGCCTCTGCCTTCAGCCCAGGTCATGATCTCAGGGTCCTGGGATCGAGCCCCACATTGGGCTCTCTGCTCAGCGGGGAGCCTGCTTCCCTCCCTCTCTCTGCCTGCCTCTCTGCCTACTTGTGATCTCTCTCTCTCTCTCTGTCAAATAAATGAATAAAATCTTAAAAAAAAAAAGAAAAAATATATATCATTATGTACATATACTTATATAATAAATATAAACATATATTACATGCCACATATACATCCACACATACATAATAAATGTGTCTTTTTTACATATACACACATAAATATATGTCTATGTATATATTCCTTTCTCTCCATCTATATCCAATATAATATAGATATACATTTCATCTTATCTACAGATAATACAGATAAGTGTAGAGACACAGAAAAGTGTGAATACGGGCAAAATGTTAACAATCAGTAAATATAAGTGAAGTGTATATAAGTGTTTATTGTAGGATATTTTCAAATTTTTCAAAATAAAATGTTTACGATGTAGTTAGAGTAGAATACCTAGCATCCCATCAGGCACCATGTCTATGCTCATTTTGTATTGATCACCTTTTCCTCTTTCCTCCTTTTTCCTCTACTACATTTGTTCACTTTCCTCCATTCATGAGAAGCTCTCATTACGGTTAAATATACCTTGGGTCCAGTTACATTGCCCTAAAAAAAAAAAAAAAAGTAGTTTCTAAAAAAACATAAAGCACAAACGTGTAGAATATTGTAAAATGCCAAGAGTGGCAATAATTGACAGCTCTGAAAGATTGTTTTGTTCTCCAAAAGGGACATCTCATGGGATTGCATGTTAAATATTTGCCAGAATTAAGGGAGGAACAGTACCCAGAATACTAACATTTCTCAACAAATATGAAAATAGAGCAAACGTTATTTCAGAGCGCTGATTTAGTAATGCAAATCCAAGACTATCTTTCCTGAGAACATTCTTCCTCAAGGTAATAAGTTTTAATGCCTGTAGAAATGATGAACATTTAGTTGGAAGTTGCCTCAGGGGCCTGAATTATGTGCACAGTTAATTGTATACCATTGAAAGATATTTCTGTCAAACCTACTGGTCAACAGAACTAGTGGCCAGTGTGCGTCTTGATTTTTAGGATAAAGTCTTTAGGGTTCTGGCATATTCTTTCTTTAGCTGGGCCTACATCATATCCTTTATGCTGGAATGCATATAGGAAGGAAACAGGAGAACATGATCAGACTGGGTGCCACTTTGGGCTCCAATTCTCTTAAATTCCACTTCTTCTCTTGGTGATTTTGTAAAAATGAGTCTTTTTCATAATTCTATCATTAATCTTCAAAGCTCTCCTGGTAGAGGGAAGGGGGAGCCAATTACTTAACATCCCAACCTCTAAAGTGAGAAAACTGAAAGACTCGAGGAGAAATTACTTTCTAAAACCATACAGTAAAAACTCAGTTTTTCTATCTAGCTTTCTTTCACTCCATGTATGTGAAGCACGATGTAAAATGTAGGAGGGCATGAAGAAGAAAGATGTTTAGGACCCGATGTCTGCTAATGAAAGAAGAGCGATTATCACAAGAACACTGGGAGTGTGTGTGTGAGAGAAACTGGTAGGCAGACTGCAACCTTCCACCCAAATGTGAGCTGTTGCTGTTATTTATCCAAACTCTCACCATTATCTTCTTCATCATCCTCTGTGTGTATCATGGCAGGGTTCTCAGGGATTGAGGAGGAGGAAGAAAAATGATTTCCTGTGTGGGAAAGCTAATTCTAAGCAACTTTTGAGTGAAAGCCATCATCCTGAGGGTTTTTAAAGCCATGGTTGGGGCAAGAGTGAGGCAGGTGTATTCAGAGGGAAGAGGCAGCATGAGGGGTGAGGGGTGAAGGGGAGGACAATGCGTAACACTCTCTGATGGCAGCAGAAGGTGCCCTGATGGCAGATAGGCAGTCGGGGTCAGAATAAAATAGGGGAGGATGCGGGGGCCAACGGCTGGAAGACAGTGAAGCCCGTGGTCAGATTTTAATGGGATTCAGGAAGTAATGAAGAGCAACTGCAGAATTCTGAGAAAGGAAATGTTGTGATGAAGTGATGCTTGGGAAGAAGAAGTCCTTTCAAGTATTTTGAATAGATGGAGGACAATTGAAACCAGAAGAGGAAGGAGGTTTTAAGATAGAGCAGTTTCAGGGAGAGGAAAAGATCTTGCTTTGATCAGCAAGGTGAAGACTGAGACAATGCGTGTCTAGAGAGCACAGATGGGGTGAAGTATGCTCAAAAAGTGAGACTCTGCTAGATGTTAGGTGTGTGGGAACCCAAGAAAAACCTCATGTGGGTCTAAAGTCAGCAAAGACTCTTGCTGGGGGCTTGGAGAGAAAGACAAACCACCCTACCCCACCCCAAGTTTCAAGGGTGTTTCGATGAGAGTGGAAAGCAGATTGGTCTGAAAACCTGGCACTTCTAAGATTTTGTCAGCCCCGTTGTCATTGGAAACTGCTGGTCACTGGCTTGGGCTCTCAAGTCCTTCCCTCTTTCTGTCATTGAGGGCTCCACTGTTCTGCTTGTGGTCTGCCATTACGGGGTGGGGACAGAGCCAAGCCATGCCATGGCAGTGACTGTCATCTTGCATGGGTTTGAGATACTGCTGTCATTGTTCAGCTTTAGAGAACTTCAAATAATAAGTGATTTTAAAAAGGCTTTGTTGACCTGACCCCTGTGTTACTGCTCTGGCCATCTTGTCACTCCAATGGGCCGTGTTCTTGCACACGAAGAGAATGCGTCCTGCTGTCCTGCCATGGGGTCTGTAGTCCCAACAGGAGGGCCTATAGTTTTCTCTCCCTGCTCTTCCATGTTGTGGGAAGAAAGAAATTCTGGAGTCCTTTTTAAAAATGTACCTTTTTTATTCATGCTGCTAGCAGGCTCCCCAAACAAGACTCCTTATGCCATCGTATCATATATTCATTATGAAAATGACTGTTACCTAAGTCCATAGGGGCCTGAGATGGGACAGAAATCCGTGAGGTGCCCACTGTACTTATATGGAATCTATGGAAATAAAAAGAGGCTGTGTTTATTTAACAATGCTCATGTAGTTCTTACTTTGTGTTCTGTGCAAGTACTTTATAGAATTCTTGGGACAGCCCCGTGAGATAGATGTAAATGGTGCCATCTTCCTGGTTGTCCTCAGAGGTGGAACGGGAGGCCCAGAGACATGGTAACCTGCCCTGGGTTAAACAGCTAATAATGGGGTTTAATTCTAAATACTTAGATGACTAGTTTTTGGACTTTTAACCCCTATGCTATACTGCCTCTCCAAATAAAGACAAAGATATGTGTCTCTCCTCCAGGTAATGCTATTTATAAATGGATTAAGTCCCACAATTTGTAAACTGGGAAAGAAGCCTCGTAAGTTGAAAGAGCATGGCCTCTGTGCTCTCCTCATCTTTACCCCATGGTAGTCCAGTTTCTCTGGCCACTGGGGTGGGGGAGCTGAGGCATTATGGATATTTCTATAAATTCCTAGGTTAAGAGCCTGATGTTAAGAGCCCTGCCCCATGAGCTTTAACCTGCTCGTCTCTTATAGGAACCACTGGGACCGTTGCCTTCTTACAGATGCCAAAAAGAGACTCAAGATCTAAGGGAGTGAATGAGGGATCATGTCCCATTTGGTCACTCTGTCATGCTGTCTTTGCTTCCTTCTGCTAACACATGACCAGTCTTCAAACTCTAAAGGTGGCTGGTACTGGTATACATAAGTTAACAAAGCACTCTCTCCTCTTCTAGGCAGAGGCTGTCACACCGGAACACTATCATAGTGGTAATTCGCTCACTTTGGAGTCTTTTGCCTGAATTATGAAAAAGGGAGGAAGGCTAGGTCTTCTTGCCTAAGCAGGAGGTTGTGGGCTAGACAGTTTTTGAAAGAAGGGGTCTCTGGGTATGGCAAGGCCTATGAACTACATTTCAAAAAACCTCCATTCCAGCTACTGTGTCTTCTCACTGTACCCTGAAACTATTTCATTGCTTGTTGCTCCTTTTATCTTTGGTTTATGCCTTCTCTTCCATGAGTAGTATTCCCCTACTTCAATGGCGTAAGTCCATCACATCCTTAAAAACTCAATTGAAATTGTACAAGAACTCTTCCATGCTTATCCAAGCTGGAGGTGATTGGGTTTTGATTATTCAATTCCAAGATGTTTTAATTTATGTACCATTTATTCAGTACTCATCATTTACCACTTTCTATAGCCTATTCATGTGTCCATGTCCCATCTCCCCAACTATATTAAATGCTATTTGAGGCTACATAATAGGTACTTAATAAAGGCTTCGTAATTGAGATTCACTTCTACTCTAGTGTCTGAGATCTCACTGGGGTCTTGGTTATCTCCTGTAAATCAATACTTAAAGAGCTCCCCCATTCCCTTGTGGTACTAGCATTATATAAGTCTATCAAGGACTAGCCTAAGAGTAGAACCGATACAGAAACCAATGGGAAGGAGGACAGCATATACAATTAAAAGAAGATATATCAGTGGGGGTTCCAGCAAGGAGAGAACTTAGATTGATCCAGATTATCAAATTTTAGAACAGCAAGGATTTCAGACTCCTGGAATCCAACCATTCCAAGTAAAGCCACCAGAAGATAATGGGGCGAGCTGGGATGATTATCAGAACTCTTTTCCGCTAAGGTTATGCCATTCTGCAAACAAATAGAGGAGATTTGTGAACTAGCACATCAATTTAGAATCTAGGGGGAAGCCAAGGGCTATTTTAGTTTGACCTTTAGCACACAGTCTATTTCAGACTAAATTTTATTATGGAAGCACATTCCACAATATACTTGTAGCTGAGAAGTAGAATCTAATCAGAGCTGACAGCAGCTCCTAGCCTCAGCAAAACTAACAACAGTCTGAGCAAGAACCTGGCTTGGTGGAAATCTGAAAGAAAATTATTGGAACTGTATGAAAACAGAGTACCCAAGGTACTTCAGGGAGGCTGGGCAGGCACATGGTAGTTGCAAAGATGAGATTGGCAATGTTAAAAGGTTGGGTAACTCATTGCATTGGAGGCAGCAGCTAAATAAAGCCTGACTTCAAAAACCCAAATGAGAATAGAAGTTGCTAAAATATGTTAACTCAAATCAGAGAAAACACAAGAAAAAGGAAAGGTTTAGGAAAATAATTCTTTGAATTAAAAAGAATAACATTAAAATAATCTACTCCTTCTCTAAGAATTCCAAGGAAACCATTTTTAGAACTATGGGAGCATGCTTGCTAAAAAAGAGAAATCATTCCACTCTGTGGTTTATTTTTCAGCATTACATTTGGTTTTGAAAAGATAGAAAGAAGTTTTATAGTCATTGTACAAAGAGTAAGACATAAAAGTATAAAAAGATAAAACAACTTCCTCACAATTAGGCAATGAATCAGCATGGGTCCAAGTTTTCAAACATAGAACTCCTGCACCAACTTTAGGAAAATGTTTTAAAAATCTAAAATCCTATAAAGACAGATAAAATAATTACCAATAAAGTCATATTGCCTATCATACAGTAAGTGTTTTACTTATTATGTTGGGTTGACTGCACACAAAGAAATATTTTTATGTTTTCTTATTCTCTTTCTTTCTCCATTTCATTTCATTTTTTTTTTTTTTTTCCTCTGGGTAACATCTGTGTATGATATAAATTTAAACGTTTTCTCATTTTTATCCCCATATGTAACCACTTTATTGTTTTTTTAATGCATCCCTCTGGAGCTAATCTATGCACTGATAAGACTATACGTGGAAATAGACTTGTATTTTGCACATTATTCTGCATTTTGGTTTTGTCATTAAAGTTGTATCCCATGAGTTTTTACCTGGTTGTCTGCCTTATCCTTCTAAGTGGTCATATATCATTGTTCACATCTAAAAGCCAAGGCTATATATTTAATAGCTCTCTACTGATGCACACTTGTTTTCAAGTTTTTTGTTTGTGTTTTTGGTTTTGGTAGTGCCAGCAATTCTTCAATTAATATCTTTATCAAAAGCATTTTGCATGAGTGGGAGTATATCAGTAGAATCATTTCCTCAAATTACCACTTACTGAAACATTAGGCTGCATCTGTGATTTTGATGGATATGCCCAAATTGCTCTCTATAGAACTTCTACCAACTTATATTCACAACAACAAAAGATGAGAATGCCAGTTTCCCATATCCTGGTCAGTGAGCATGTTATTTAACTTAAAAAAATGTATATCGCTGTCAATTTAATCTATGCAAAATGTTTTCTTCTTTTTTCTTTTTTTTTTACTTTGAATGAGAATGAGAATCTTATCATAAATTTGTCATTTTTATTTCTTGAACAGCTAGCATCTGTTTGAAAAAATATTCTTTTATCTTTCCATTTAATTAATTAAATTAAAAAATTAATGATGTTTAACATGTATTCGTATCTTAGTGATATAAACTGTGTACTTGACCTCGTAATTCTCTCTAGACTTCTTAATTTTTCTCTTCTAAAAGTGGAGGGGTGTATGTGTGTGCAAAATGGATTATCATCAAGATAGCTTTTATTTAGCATATCACAATATGACTCCATTGGCAAGCTTATATCGCTGTCCCTTTGTTGTCTGTCTTTAAATCTTGAATTGCTACAGTCTATCTGAGTACATTAACCAATAAATGACAACTTTGGCATCAGGGGAGTAAATGTCAGAATAAAGCTGAGGGTTATCCATTTTTTCCCCCTTTGAAAAGGATTACTAGAGTTTTTTCCTTGTGATGAGCACATTTTGCAAATCCTTTGTGTGACTTCAGTTCATGGTTAAACCTAACTTCCCTATTTCGTCTAAGAGATTCTTCTCTAGTCTCTGAAAGAGATAAGCTATCTGAATCTTTTACTGAGGTCAGTAAAAGAGCCCCATGCAAAAGGAGATGACTTTTACCAGAAAAGCAATGTAATTCATCTTTTAATACACAAATAAAGTCTGCACTATCAATGAAAATGTCCTATGTGAGACCTTCTGGTGAATGATTGATGCCATCCCTCATGTCTGCTGCAGACCTTCCTGGGTTTGCTCAGGCTACATTTCTCTAATCTTATTTCCATGAAAAGGCCAGTAGAGAAGGGCAGCCTATATCTGGCAACTCTGGACTGGGTCACATGACTCAAGAAGACCGGTCAGAAGTGGGCTAAGGAACTGTGCTGGTCTCTGTTGTCAATTTTATTGACAGAAAAATGAGTCATTAAAAAAGGACATCTGAAATTATAGACCTAATTTAGTTCCTGTCTATTAACCTGCAATTCAATAAAGCCTGAGAGCCGTTTCATGCACCTGAAGTAGCTGAAAGGAACTGGTTTAAAAATCTGTTTAGTCTAGTCCCAGGAAAACTCAAAGATCTGCTGATTTCTCTCCTTTTCTCTAAAACACAGCATCTGCAAGCCTGGAAGACAGTCATCCCTCTACAAGAAGCTGATAGCATTTCACAACCTGCTCAACCATTTTCTTTTGGCCCAATTTTGGAAGAAGAAATAACTTAGAGCTGTTTGTTTCCTGACTTGGGAACTTGACTTGAACCTTTGAAAAGGTTTATTGAAATCTTTGATTTTTTTTTAACTAATGATACCACTGTAGGAAAAGGAGATTTGCTTATAAAATTCACCAATTTGGTTCTGATTATCTCTGTGTCTTGCCATCACAAATACCATTGGTGAGATCGCTATTGAGCATGGAAATAATTTGGGGAAATAAAATAGTCAGAGAGATTTATAAAAAATCTAAATGCCTATAAATTCTAAAGTAACTATATGGAATATTTTAGCCTTTAAACCATTTGTTTTTTTTAAGAATATATCTTCCAACATTTTTAGGTATAAAAGCTAAAATCAAATTGAGAAGATGAAAAGAATATTCTATGATTCTGTCTTTTCATGGATGCCATTTATACAAATATATTTTTTAAATATAAAATAAGAAACCACTCAAGTAATGTGGAATTATGCTCTGAGTTTACGCTGTACATTCCCAAGACTGTTATCAGAGGACAGTGTTTTTCTCCATATTGGTGTCCTTACATACAGAATATGGCAAAGCAGATGGACCATATTTAATAGTCTGATGACTGTACAAATTGAATTTATGGTTTTCCTTTATGCAAATAACAGTCATCTAGAAAATATAATGGGGAAAAGATATTATTAAAAATAGCAACAAAAATTAAAAACCCATAGCAAAGACCTTAAAAGAAGGGTCTACCCATATGGAAAAAACTACTGAAGTTTATTGAGAGTCACACAGATGATGTGAATAAATGTCTTCCAAATGGAAAAAACAAAATATTGTGTGATGTCAATGCTTTCCAAAGTGATGTTTATATTTAATTCAATCCCTTTCAAATGTGAATTTTTGAGAAACATTCTAAAGTTCATTTGGAAGGATAAAGAGCTGAGACTCACCATTTTTGAAAGAAAATTTTAAGATGAAACTTGCCTTGCCAGAGATTTGAACATATTACAAAGCTATGGAATGTGAAATGGGTCGTGTTTGTGTCAGGACAGGCACACAGATGAACAAAACAGTAGAAACACCAGAAAAAGACCCATGTATACATGTTTTTAGCATACAATGAAAATGACATTTCAAATGGGTGAGGAAAGAATGAATTACTCAATAACTTGGATGATTGATTATTTTTTAATAAATAATATAATATATTTCATAATATACTTATTTTATAATATACTTATAGCAGAAGTGCCAGTGGTATGCCAGTAGTGGGTTGTAGATGAGCTGGGATGCCATCTTCTTAGAGACAGGAGTGGCTAATAAATTCTGTGAACAGTCTCATTTGTTTACTCCAAAATATCATAAAATAATCATTTTCTATGTGTACTTTCTATGATACAAATATGGGAGCAAGCACTGTGTTTTACTGTATACCAAAATATGTTCAAAGTGGATTTAAGAACTAATGCAGATAAAACTGTAAAAGCACCACCAGAAAATATGAACAAATGTCTTGGGTTCAGAAGACCTTTAAAGGAATAAAACAGAAAAGAGAAATTATAAGGGAAAACAAATGAGATTTGATGAGCTATCATGAGGATTTCTGCACTTGAACAGTATGAGATAAACAGAATTAAAGGGCAAGTGATCGACAGGTGGGAAATGTTTCAACCTGTGTTGCACAAGTGGAAAACTCCTACCAACTGAGAAGGAAAATATAGTCATCTATGTATCGTAAAAAGCAAAAGGCATGAACAGGCAATTCACACAGGTTATTTTTTAAAAAACATCAACCTTATGAAAAAAATGTTAAATATCATTAATATAGAAATGCAAACTGAAACAATAATAGGACCTCTTTTCACGGATCAAATGGGTAGACATGAAGGATATATAATTCCTAGGGTTGATTAGAGGTGGGACAGCGAGCACTTTCATACTGAGGAGTAAGTAAATTGAAATAAACTTTTAAAGGGCAATTTGAAAATAGATTTCCTAAGCCTTTAAAATGTCTATACACTTGGACCTACTAGTTTTAGGGGTCTATCAGAAGTAAATAAAGATGGAGTCAAAATTAAATATATTCAATCAGCATAATTCATAAAAAGGTCAATTTAAAGAAGTCTAAAGTTTCTTTGAGTAGGGGATTATATAAATTATGTTATATATTTACTGTAGACTTATATTTAGTCATTGAAAGTGTTAATAGAAAATGCTTACCGGTAAGAGAATATATTCACAATATAAAGCCAAAAAATAAAATGTAAGATGTCAGAGTGTGACACTATTTTTGTAAAATAATATTTAAACAAATGAAAAAGAATAGTAAATAGCAAAAAGTGAAGGATTATATATCAGTGCTGGATTATAGACAACAAGTGCTTCTCTGTGATTTTTCAGCTTCTTAAGTTATCTGCACAGAACATTTATTCCTTTTGTAACTATTTCTGAAAGGTAGATATTATTAAAATACAAAAAATAAAAAAAGTTTATTTCATTTTAGCTATGTTTATGTCAGCATGCTTTAAATGATGATTCAAACTTCACCACATATCAAAGCGACCATCATCAGAAGAATCAGTCTTCTGATGTCTGACTTGTCATCGTCATAGGAAATTGGCCCATCTTAAAAGATGAGATGATGAGATCAGATGGAAATATGTAGTGGGGCTGGAGCACTGGCCAAGACTCTCCTAGCTTTGCTATCCATCCCACAGAGATGGCATCACCTACATAAGTACCTTGCACACAGTCAATAACTATTGGAAGTTTATTTTGAAAATTCCTACTCTTATTCACTTACATTGCAGAAACTTTGCATCATTGATTCTGACAAAAATAGTAATCAAAAATTTAAGATTACCATTTATATTTAAACTACCCAAAACTTTGTGTTTATATAATGTTATATTCTGAGCTCATATACTAGTTAAGAAATAGATTTAACTTTCAAGACTGTATACAATAAAGCTCAAGGTTATGTATACAAAAGGACTCTCTAACCTGTTTTAATGACACTCTTCGAGGTGTGGTGTTGGCTTTATGTGTTCATAAGTTTGGGAAACTCACAAATTTAATAACCTACTGTGATGTGTTTAGTTTTATCAGCTGTAGAACATTGAAACTTAACGTTTGTGTGGATATACTACATTGACAATATATGTAGTTATATCAAGTTTTAAAAAGCAGAGGGAAATAATTTGGTTCAAGAGAAAGTGGGGGCCTCATATGTGGAATTTAAGAAAGAAAACAGATGAACATATGGGAAGGGGGAAAAGGAAGAAAAAAAAAAGAAAAAGAGAGGAAAAGAAGCCATAAGTGACTCTTAATGATAGAAAATAAACTGAGGGTCAATGAAGGAAGGGAGGTGGGGGATGGGCCAGCTGGGGGATGGGCAGTAAGGAGGGCGCCCATGATGAGTACTGGGTGTTGTCTGTAAGTGATCAGTCAGTGCATTCGACTCTGGAAACCCATACTGCACTGTATGTTAACTCGCAAAATTTAAATACAAATAAATAAATATAAATAAAAAGAGAGGGTGGGGCAAGCGCTGTAAATGTCTTAAATATTTAGTTGTATTTAAATATGCCTTATAATTTAAGGTATTAGGTTGGATAAAATTGGTCAAAGATGATATGCAATTTGTAGCGTCTTTTCGTCAGTTCTGGGAAACTTCTAATGACTTGTGGTGTCTTTTACTTCAGAGGCCCATCCACTCTCTTAGTGAGTTTGTGGCTGAACTTGAGCCCAGAATGAGCATGTGAAAGGAAGGCCCTCTTGACGAAAGTCCAGGAGGCACCTTGATGGATAATGTGTAGTGTTTCACAGCGTGAGTCACTAGGGTTTCGAAGCAACATCAATTTGGCCATAATATGTTTCTATGGTTTCCACATTTATCACTCTCTACCTTGATAATGAGCACCAATAAAATATGGCTTGAGCAGATTATAGCAAGAGAAAAATCTGAAAAAAAAAAAACACTCTTTTTATAGTTTCTTCTCTTGTAAAACACTCGGCTGACTTCTTTTGCTAAGGCCACCCTGTATTTTATTGTACGGAGCAGTATGAGGTCACTGGTTCTCAGTATTGCGGGAGGCTTCTATGCTGCAATCACAGAAAGATTGTGTGCCTTGCCTGTGTCCTTAGAAAAGATACCTGCCTGGGAACTAGAGAAAAAAATAGCCTGGAGAGTGGCATAAACAGGAAAATGCCCAGTGTTGCCAAAGTCTATAAAATGCATGAAATGCACCTGCATCTTTTATGGATCAGTAACCGATGAAGCTGTCAGGCAATAGTTAAAAAATTTTTAAAAAATTAAAAAAAATTTAAAAAGTAATATAAGTGGTCCTCCAGAGCTGTTTGAAGAAGCGAGACACGGTGCTTTCAACTTTTAGCTCCTTAGTGTTGGGTTAGGTGATAGAACAAATGGGAGCAGTTTTTCAGGTCTGATGGGTTATAGATCACTCAGCCATACAGAGGTCCTTCTGTGGAAGATTCAACATCTAGTCATGTTTTCTGTGCCATGTGTGTGGCTTCTTCAATGATCAGAATTCCCAGACTGTATTTCCTTTTAGTAAAAACTGTACCATGTGTAGGAAGAATCACCTTGCTCCCCATTATACCAAATCCCATATGACCCTCTCTCCCTCTGCTCTCCAGCACCTGGCTTGAATAGCTGCTGCCTTTCAACCTCCTCTGTTGGGTGAAATGGTTTACCAATGGGCTGTTCGATGCCTCTCCTGGTGGGAAGAAAGTGACACGAAGGACCTTGTACCTCTGGCATTTGTCAGAGCGGTACAAGCAAGCTGGGAGTTCCTGCTTCTCCGTGGGGCAGAGGCACCTGACAACAGGTATCTTTGTTGCTTGTCTTCTGCTGGTTGTTGATGCCTCAGTCATGCACAGAAAATCCGGGGCAAAAAGTCATAGGGTCCTGTTTATCCGTAGCATTGGTGAAACTCCTCTAGTGACTATGGTTGACAACTCCTGGAAACCAAATTCGTTTTCTTTTTTTTTCTTTCTCCAAAGAAAATGAGAGAGAGAGAGAGAGAGAGAGAGAGAAGATAACTAAGATTCAAGGCTAACTTAACAGAGGTTATACAGTGATCATGATTAGTCCTATTCGTTTTCATATTCAGATATCTTAGAGACCAAAGTTTGAGTCGTGGAATAGAGAAACAGTCTTATTTTGAAATTCCAAAAATGCTTATGTCCAGATAGGGCATTTTAGTCATGGCCAAGATATCTATTCTGTCACTTGGGATCTGTGTTGCTGCCCTGAGCCATGGACTTGACAACTTTCTATCACAGTTTCCTTGTCTGGAAAACTGAGATAATGATGTGTATTGAGAAACTTAGATGAAATAATGCATCCAATACTGTGGCATATGATAAAAATTCAATAAATGTCATTTATCAGTATTATGATTTCAGGAGAACAGCCTAATATTTTTTTTCTAATTACTACACATTTCCTGGCTGTTCTATGCATAGACTGCTTTTGTTCAGAAAATAAAAATAACCTTCAAAAAGTGCTTTTATTTCTCCAGGGGCTATTAAAATGTCTAGTCCTATTATAAAGACTTTTACTTTCTGCCCAACAGACATGCTCAGAAATGGAAAGGATCTGGGGCAGTTGGGGCTATGGGTTTAATGACATCAGATATATAACAACTACCACTTTAGGCAAGTCAAGAAATACCCTCTGCCCTGCCTAACCATATGGCAAGCCAAAATCAAGCAAGTTACATAGCTAAGAAATGATTTTTGGGCTCTTGGGTCTGTTTTCATTAATTCTTTATCAATTACATACTGAGTACTTGTTGACTTCTATAAGTGAAGTGTTGTAGGCTAGCTGCTTTGGGACTGTATAAATGTGTATGAGACACAGTCTAGTGACCCTCAGGAGTATATGCATAGTAGAAAAATTTACATGCAAAAAAATAACTACAATAAAAGTAGGTGTGGAAACTCCTATCAGAGTGATTTTTTTTTCCATAAAAATGTTTGGATTTTGTTGGATATTTATTCATGGAAGAAAACAGCATTCAAGAAGTGAGTAAATGGCATAAACAAAGATGTAAAGATTCTAAAAGTGATTACTGTGATAACAGAAGATGACTAATTTACATTTTATACAATATGCTGAGATATCTATCTATCTATCTACACATATGATCAAATGGGTATTAGAGAATGTGTCATACTTCCCTATCAGGAATAAAAAGCTTTCTAGTCTGGGGTGGCCTATAGCTATGGTGTCTTGTGGCAGGTGACTAAGTGAATGTAAGTCTGGTCTGGTCAGCTTTTGGGATTTATCGCCTCACAACCATCCTATGAAGTAGGTAGTGAAGATGCTGTTATGTCTACTCTATAGGAACCAGAGGAACTTGGTGAATCATTTTCAGAGGTCAGAGTGTCCAAACCTTGCTTGCCTGACTTCCAGTGTGCTTCAGTCTCAAATCCACATTCTCCCCCTGTGGCTGTAATACCTCAAGTTGCTAATTTTACAGTAGAAGGCAAAACCTTTATGTCCAGAGATCTGTAAAAAGGTCCAGAGAGCTGTAAAAGGTTAAAGTAAGTGACAACAAGCCCAGTGTTCTTGGGCTACTTGAACTGCATGTAAATTGTAGAAATGCTAAAGACTATAATTGTGTGATATTTATTTTTGAGAAGCTATATGAGTGGTTCTAGAGGACATGGGGAGAGTCCAAGAACCTGAGCATTCAGAATTCATAGGTCATAGAACTTCAGAAGTGGGAGAAGCTTTGAAATCATCTAATTTCTTTATTTTACTAATGAGGAAGCCTCAGAGAGGTCAAGTGAATTGCCAAAGTCATATGGAGAGTGGAGTAGGGGCACAGCTAGGTCTCTTATCTCTTAATCTACTTGTTATCAGTCAGGATTTTCCAGAGAAACAGAATGAGTAGGATACACACACACACACACACACACACACACACACACTGTATGTGTATATAGGTATATATAAATATTTATATATTTATATGTAGGATTCATATATTTACATATAAATATATATGGAAATGTATTTATTATGAGAATTAACTCACCTGATTATGCAGCCTGAGAAGTTCCACAATCTGCCATCTGTGAGCTGGAGATTCAGGAAAGCCAATGGTATAATCTAATCCAAGCATAAGTTCAAAGGCCTGGGCACCAAGGAAGCCAATGGTACAAATCCAAGTCCAAAGACTGGAGAAGATGAGATGAGATGCCCCACTTGAGCAGGGAGACAGACAGAAACAAAAAAGGTGGCAAATTCTTCCTTTCTCTGCCTTTTGTTCTGTTCAGGCCTTTAACAGTTTGGAGGTGCCCACCCACATTGGGGAGAGCATTAGATTTACCATGGCCCCCAGCTTAAAACACTCAACTCACCTAGGAACACCCTTGCAGACACACACAAAGCTAATGTTAAATCTGGGAACCTTGTAGCCAGTCAACAAATAATATTAACCAACACACCACTTCTGATAGAGAATGAAAACCTATATTCTTCATCTTTTAGAGGAAATATTAAAAGTGGCAACATATGAGATGGGAAAAGAGTGAATGGATTAGGGAACAGAGGAGGGTGAGCTGAGGATAGCTGTGTGTGAACAGAGGGGAAGTTGTTCTATAAATAAATCCTGGGACATTTGCCACAGCTGATACACAAACGTGAAATTATAAAGTGTCCTGACTCCCCTTGGAAATACTGTCTTCAATTTTACCATGTTCAGTTTTACCACGTCCCTCTCCAGATGAGGAAGTTTTAGAAAAAGTTTAAGTGGTCTTGAATATGTCTGAATTTTCAACTCATAGTGACCGAAAAATCATCAAATCTTATTAGCTTCAAATGGAATTGGTTGAATCAAGTTTCCTACAGAAGACAAATTAGGGGGTTCGGAGTCATACATTAAAAATTAGTTTTAGGGGGCGCCTGGGTGGCTCAGTGGGTTAAGCCGCTGCCTTCGGCTCGGGTCATGATCTCAGGGTCCTGGGATCGAGCCCCGCATCGGGCTCTCTGCTCAGCAGGGAGCCTGCTTCCTCCTCTCTCTCTGCCTGCCTCTCTGCCTGCTTGTGATCTCTCTCTGTCAAATAAATAAATAAAATCTTTAAAAAAAAAAATTAGTTTTAGAAAATAAAGTCATGGCTCAGCAACACCTGAGAACATTATGGTAAAAGTTCATATTTATAAACTTCCAGGTGAAAAAAAATCTTGTGACTTAAAAAACAAAAAACAAAAAAAAACTTTTAAAACTTCTGTTCTATTAAAGAAGATTGAAAATTCCTGGTCTGTCCCTACAGAGAAATGTAACAATTTGCCCAAAGTCACAAAAAATAGCTAGGGCTAGTGGAAAGACATGACCTGTGACTATTTCTATCCCTCACTTTTAGAACTTGTGCAAAGCAAAGGAATTCCAGATATTACTGGGTGTTGAGTGGGGGTGGGATCCTTTTGTAAGCACACACCATCTTCTTTGTGTGAGGTACCTTGGGGCAGATATTCTTGGTTCTGCCCAGGGTGACCTGAAGCCCCTCTTGGTGATGCCTGTGTAGGTTGGAGAGACATTTACTATCCTGGGGGAGGAACAGACCAAGACCTCCAACCACTTGAGAAAGGCTGCCCTCCTTAAATCCTAAAGAGAAGGTATATCGGTTTGCTTAAGAATCCCTGGGGCTTTAGGAAAGCAAAGGAGGTGAGATGGGATAAATTGCCCTGGTTACTCAGGTACAACAAAAAGGCCTTGAATGCAAGTTGGTACAGCCACTTTGGAGAACAGTGTGGAGATTCCTCAAGAAATTAAAAATAGAGCTTCCCTATGACCCTGCAATTGCACTACTGGGTATTTACCCCAAAGATACAGATGTAGTGAAAAGAAGGGCCATCTGTACCCCAATGTTTATAGCAGCAATGGCCACGGTCACCAAACTGTGGAAAGAACCAAGATGCCCTTCAACGGACGAATGGATAAGGAAGATGTGGTCCATATACACGATGGAGTATTATGCCTCCATCAGAAAGGATGAATACCCAACTTTTGTAGCAACATGGATGGGACTGGAAGAGATTATGCTGAGTGAAATAAGTCAAGCAGAGAGAGCCAATTATCATATGGTTTCACTTACTTGTGGAGCATAACAAATAGCATGGAGGACAAGGGGAGTTAGAGAAGAGAAGCGAATTGAGGGAAATTGGAAGGGGAGGTGAACCATGAGAGACTATGGACTCTGAAAAACAATCTGAGGGTTTTGAAGGGGCGGGGGGTGGGAGGTTAGGGGAACCAGGTGGTGGGTATTGGAGAGGGCACGGATTGCATGGAGCACTGGGTGTGGTGCAAAAACAAGGAATACTGTTATGCTGAAAATAAAAAAAATAATAAAAATAAAAATAAATAAATTAATTAATTAAAAAAAAAAAGGCCTTGAGCGTTAGGCAAGAAGAATCAATTCAGATTATGCAGATCTGGTCTCCGGCAATAGAGCCTGGTGTCCACTTTGTTAGTGTGTTTGCCAGATTTTGTATTTTTCCCCTCTCTTTGACCCACCACCTGTCCTTCTTTGGATTTTCCACCCAATAATTATTTCATGTATAAATAAAGGCATTTTTACTTAAAAAAAAAATCTGGAATGAGTAAGCATGTAGTGTTCTTGGTTAAGTTGGTAAGAGGGAACCTGATTAAAATGAGCGGATATTTTTCTAATAAAAATTGTTGGGCTTCAAAAATTAATTGAGAGGGAATAGGAATTTAAAAAGGGATATAATCTTAAACAGAAAGCTGAAATAAAGTGACTCATCCTGGCTACATGTGAATATCATCATCTCAACTAATCTGTAGATAATTCTCATTCTGAAACTCTGTAATCCAGTATTTTAAAGAGCTCATGGACTTTAAATGTGTTGGTGGATGCTATGCTGAAATGGACAGGCATGGGAAGAATACATTAGAAAAAGTGAAAGAAGAAACTTAGTGAATCTTCAGAGAGCAGCCTCTATTATAATTGTTTAATGAACACCTAATTTTGAATGAAAACATAATATACTTAAACTAATGTTTTACCTTAGTAGGTTTGGCCATTTTCTCCATTTTACTGATAAGATAATGCCATTTAATGTACAGTTAAGTAAGCAAAATAATTTCTTGCACATGTATTCTCCTTATGTTTTGAAGGACCACCATATTTTCACCCCGTGTGGCACATTAACAGCACATATTCAAGGTTTGCTACAAAACAAATAGGATCTTGTAATAATTAAAGTACAGTTATAGAAATAATATATAAGAAGATTACTTGTGCTCTTGAGATAGCCTGCCAGGGACTGGCATTATATCTGTACTTATTCGGTTATTTCCATTATTAATTTTGCTGCTGGCAAGTTGGTTTTCTCCATTTCTCTACCAAGCCTCTGCTCAACACTTCTCAGAGGCACCACATAAGTTAGATAACTGAAGAGGTTCCTGATAGCTTTGCTCTGTTCTTCCTTACACAATTACTTTCTCGGTACCCATAATTTATAAATGAGTATGTGGAAGTGAATGAAACCCCATTCAAAACCCTGCTTATGGAAATAAACTTGAAATATGGAATTTATAATGCATGTTGCTAAACTAAAACACTCTGCAAACCAACAAAGGATTTGAGCTTCTCATTGAATAACTCCACTTCACTTCCACTGCCCTTCTTGTGCCGAAGGCCGAGAGCAACCTTTCTGGTGCAGGTCAACAATGCTGCGTAACACATATGCCCTAGTAGTCCTTCTTCCAGGGTGTTGAAGCTGCAACACAGAACACACCTAGTTCTGATGTCCAAACCAGATTACTCACGAAACTCCAGCTATAGTTCTTCTGTGTTCTCCATGGCCTGTCCCATGTAATTTAATTTAACACATAAATTAATATTTGAAGATTTAGGGACATATGATCTAACTCCTTGGAGGGCTGATGACTGGTACAACTGAAGCAGGTACTGACCTTGTTGTAGAATACAGGATTTGGAGTGAGAAGCGAGCCCCAGCTTTTCCTTTTGTAACTGTTATTTCTCCCATATATTGACTGTTTCTTGTGCGAATCATGGACCTCTGAAGGTTAGCTTCATCACCTGGTCAATCTTAGTACTGTATTGCTGAATAATATAATAAGGAAATATATTACTAGATCTCATACAGTTTGTTATGTGCATTTAGACTACATCATTTCAAATGAACAATGGAAACTGATCTACTCTTCCCAGGAACTGGATTTCTGCAGTTATCAGAGGGGCTCCCATGCCTGTTTGCTGGGAAGAGCTCAGGGATATGGGAGTTCAGTCTCTGGAGCACAGTCAGAGTCTTAGGCTCCTTCCCACAAATACATACACTCTAAGGGGGAAAGGCCAAGGATTTTGGAGAGGTGTAGAGCCAAGAATAGAGTCACCGGCCCAGTCCTTGGATCTGTGCCAGCCCTCCACTCCTAAGTAAATGTGGGATAATGTATTGTACTCTTCACAGGCAAAGCAGATCATAGAAATTATTTTATGAAAAGTACCTGGGAGATTTGTCAAGCTCATTTTGGTTCATTATACCATCTATTATTAATACATTATCACATAATGATCACTTGGTCTGATTTTTTTACCCCATGCATACAGTGGTTGTTTTTCCCTTTTCTGTGCATGCAGACAATATAACTGAATCATAGTCAATGCTCAATTTTAAAATTTGATCATATGAATATCGGCAGAGAGAATCATCCGGTGCATGCAGGTCTTCTGAGAATTCTTAACTTATTTTGTCACAAGGCTCACTTTTCAGAAGGTAGAGAAAAGAAAAATAAAATTACCATTATGGACTGAAGTCAGAGCAACTGGGAATAAAATGTGAGGTGAAGGGAAATGGCAAAGGACGTTGGGAGACAGTAACCATGTCATCTTAGTTTTCATAATAAACTTGGAGGGAAATACAGAGAAAACACAATACACAGGTTTTTAAGAGATCAGAAAGAAAATATAGGAACAATTCCATGACTGAAGATTTTAAAAAGTAAAGACAGCTCAAAAGGAATGAGATTCTCAAAATATTGTAGTGATACAATCTTGGAAGACCTTGATAATATGGCAGGTTAAGGAACTACTGCAATAGAAAAAGGCTCACTATCTATTTCCAAAAGTGGTTAGATTAGAGAAAGGAAGGGCCAATGCATAAAGAAGAATCAATTTTTACAGACCCATATAGAGACTAAAGTATGGCCCTATTTTATTCATCTGCTCAACTCCAATAGCCACTGTAATATGAGAGTCACCACATTTCTTTCTTTACTCCATTTGGAGAAATTTTATCCCAAGTTCTTATAAGTGACTGATGAGATTCCAGCATCACTGTTGATGGGATGACACATGGAGAATGAGAGAGGTGTCAAAAGGTGCAAAAATACTGTGTCAGAGACATCTGGTTGCCTATCCCAATAGCTAGTCTCCATTTCTTCTTTAGTAACAGAACTGCAGTGACCTATACAGAACTAACTAAATTGATTTCATTCGGAGACAATATTTTCAGTGAACCATATGCATTTCTCAGCCTCTCTTCCAGCTTCCTATGGCCATGTGACAATATTCTGGTCAATGAAATATAAGGACAGGTGTCAGTATGATTTCTGGGTTGACCAAGATCCCTGAGCTGGAAAGTGTGGCTCTTTTGTCTCTTCGCTGTCCTGATTACCGTCATCCTGTAGTGAAGACTTCTTGGACCACACCAGAGTCTGAAGGACGGAAGTTGAATGCTGAGAATAGTGAAGGTGGTTTTAAAACCTGGATTCTTCATGGGTCCATGGGATGTCTGCCTCTAAACTGTCTACCCCGGATATTTCAGGAAAAACAAAAAACAAAAACATGTCTAGTTGAATAAGATTATGTTATTAATGGAGAATCTGTCATGCAGCTGAACCTAATCCTAACTGAAAAAATTTCCAGAAACTACAAATGGGTTTCAAGGACTAAAGACAACTGCATGTAAATCCTGGGAAAAACCCTTAGGAAGAATTCTAAGTCACCTTGAAAATACTTAGGGAAGGAAATGGTGAGCTATAGAAGATAAGACACATTCAAAAGGAATAGTTATTGCAAAATTACCTTCATTTATTTGGAGCTTGTTATCAGATTAGTAGCTTTATCTTATGGCAAATGCTTGGGAAAGATTTAGTACTCGCCAGGTATTGTTTCAGGGACTCTACATGTTATCTTTTATAGTCATCACAACAGCTGAGGCACTAGAATTTAAATAACCAATCCAATGGAACACAGTTATGAAATGATGGGGACAAGATAGAGCCCAAGTAGCCTAAGTTCAGAGGTCACCCTAACGAGTACACTACACTGTCCTTTAGAGGAAAGAGGTAGACGACAGTATTATAATTTCAAGTGCCACTGGATATAATCTCATGATAGATGGAAAAATGTGAGATGTGCATTTAGATAAATCCAAGATGGTCAACCAATGTCAGCCTGGAATTCTCCTGACACTTGTCAAGGTGTCTTACCCAATCTACTCCTGTTTAGAAATTTATTAATGGCTGCAGACACAGAAGATATATTTCTCAAATGTGTGAGACACAAAGTAAGTTTAGCCTGAAAAAGAGAAGATCCATGGAAACATGGGAGTTCTCATCAAATATTCCATAATTTTAGATCTTTAGCAACCCCCAACACATCAGTTTAATAGCCTTCCCAAAGACAAGAAGGCAAAGTGGCATAAGACCTATGGAGATATTTTGCAATACTGCAAGAGTTGACAATATTTTGAGAAATTACATGTACACTTATACTTTAATCCAGAAATTCCATTTCTAGTATATTACTACACAGATATACCCATGAAAATGAAAAACACAACAAAAGAGTACAAATTCACAAAGCTACCGATTGTATACTAATCACATATAATCTAGTTTCCTTAACAAAATCGTAAGGAAAAAATTAAAATGAAATTGAGAAGGGGCACCTACAGATTAAAAGAAACTTAATTGAAATGATAGGTCCTTATTTGCATCCTGATTGAAGCAAAGAGAGACAGAGGGCAAGGTGGGGAGTTGTACATGTTGGAGAAATGTGAACACCTTCTTGTATAGTTAAAATATACAGGAATTTTTTTTTTAATTTGGGAGAGGATAATAATGGTTTGGGGTTGTTACAAAGTCAGAGTCCTTAGGTCTTAGAAAACTGAATTGTTATGGATGATTTGGTATGGTATCTGGGATTTGCTTCAAGAAAAACCCAGGGAGGAGGTACGTTGGATGAAGGTGAGCATCTCCTCACCACTTCCCACCTTTCCCTGAGCCTCCTCACAGCCTCCACTTCTCAGCAGCACTTGCTATCCTGAGTAGAGCCAATTAGTGGCAAAGCTGGTCATGTGTGGACAACCACATCCTCTCACCGAGGAAGGATGGATAGAGGTCTTATGAAATAAGATTAATTACAAGTGGATATGTTTACAGTTGGGTGCTAACTACCAGGAGTTTCCATTATCTTATCACATCAATTTCTGTATATGTTTGAAACTCTGCATTATAAAAAGTAATAGTTAAACCATATCTCTGTTTAAACTAAAATACTTCAATGTATTAACAAGTTTTTTCCACTTGAAATGTTTAAAGAAACTCACCAATGACATCCTCAGGGAAATACAGAATTTAAGCTAAGGTCATTCATTTGATTTCTAGCAGAGCTAAGAAGCAAATATGGGACTCCAGAAAATTACTCCCATGCTCCGTGTATTTTGTGGCTGACTTTCAGTTAGGGGGCACTGAGGTCAAAGGCAATGCACTGTTTTCTGGGTTGCTGGTGGGGAGCCAATCAACCAAAGTTATACAAAAATATATCTTGCTCAAAACAATACAAATGTTTCCTACAACTGAGGTTCCTGGGCAGCACAATGGGTTTTCCTCTAGGTTCTGGACAGCCCCAGCCTGGGTGAATACCTACCTGGGTAGAGACTTGAGGGCCCCCTATAAGGATGCTGTAAAAAGAATTCCTGTATCATCTCTGAGGCTGAACTTGGTGACCTTGAAGTTCCCTTTCTAGTTGATGATGCCATAATTCTGTAATGAGACGATCCTTCTTGTTTTGACACATAACTCATAACTCTTGCTGGAGGGCCAGCATGCAGCAAGGGCAGCATTAGTACCTGACTTGAAAGAAAAACACTTGATTGTCAGAAACAAACTGATACAGTCCTTCAACAAGCAACAAACTTGAAGACTCAAATTATTAATGCAAATAATGCAGTTGTAGTAGTTTGGCTTTTAATACATATACTGAATTCCTTGAAAGTGCTTGGAAATAGAACATAGAGAGTAAAGGAGGTCATGCCCTGCTCCACGTCCTGAGATGAGTCTGAGACTTCCAGCCTCTGTTCCACCTCTGCTGAGAGCTGCCCATGATCCACCACCCTTAAGCAGTCTTTCCTGCAAAGAAACTTGCTCCTAGATGAAGTTCTGAGACCCACCTTGTAGATCCTGTAGAGCCAAGTGTGAGCTAAAAGCAACATGCCACCATTGAAATAAAGCTTTATTTCAACCAGAATGAAAAGATTTGTTCCTCTTAAAAAAGAACTCCTAGGGTGCCTGGGTGGCTCAGTCAGTTAAGTGTTTGTCTTCAGTTCTGGTCATGATCTCAGGGTCGCAGTTTCGAGCCCTGCATCGAGCAGCCTGCTCCCTGGACAGCCTGCTGTTCTCTTGGCCTCTGCTGCTCCCTCTGGCCATCCCCACCTACCCTGGCTCATGTTCTCTAGCTCTCTGTCTCTCAAATATATACATAAAGTCTTTAAAAAAAAAATGAAGAAGAAGAAGAGGAGGAGGAGGAGGAAGAAGAAGAATTCCTAGTGTCAACAAATAAATGGTGGGAAGAGTTGACGTGGGCCTTCTGAAATGACACAGGATAACAAAACCGTGTATTCTGGAGATTACAGAGAAAAGCTAACCACATGGTCACACCAGAATGGGTCAGGGCCCTGCTACCTCAGGCCAAAGGTAAATGCCATCCAGGACCTCAGAGTTAATCTTGCAAGGACAGATCAGGAAGGACGTGCTGCCAGCCTTCCAGAGATCCATGAGGGCGTCCATTCGGCCTCTGTTATGCTATTACCTTCTCTCTTCCTGCTTCCCTCTCTCTCTCCCTCTCTCTCTCTCCTCTCTCTCTCTCTCTCTTTCTCTCTGGTTGTCAGTGACATGACTCTCGGCTCCATCCTACATGGAATATTTCTGATCTAATTCTAATAGCCCCTACATTTCAAGAGATGGATATAAACACCAGATGGATATTACAAGAAAATTGGATTGCTCTGCCATGAGTGAGATATAGAAAGGCCTTTTCCCAACCAAGCAGTAGACAAAATTGTAACAATAAGTTGTGTTCGAAATAAAATGGTTCATAGATCAGAGGTGACACTGCCTTTTGTAAAGCATGAAATTGTTCCTTCTGTTGGGTAGAATGAGGATAAAAAAAATAAAAAAGAACACAGAGTCTGTTATCTATTGGGTTATGATCTGTCTTAATTCACAAAAATGTACCCATATCTCTATGAATATAGCAATAAGGCTACATATTTAATGTTTCCATGCTTGATGAGGAGCAAATCTGATTTGTCCCTGCAGAAAAATTATCCTCAGCTCTAGGGTTCTTTAAGGTTGACTTCGGTCACCTGCTAGATTTCCAACATGATAGATGAAAGTGTTCCACATCCACTCCTCAATTATGTCTCCTCTTTTACATTCGGGCCATATGTTAATGTGCCCTTGACATTGTCTTTCAGTTCATTCTTCCCTCTTCCTTAATCATTTCAGCACCAAACTCACGATTTCACTTCTCAGGCCACCTCTGCCAACATTCGTGGTGCCCTGAGAAGTCTATGATTCTCCTGGAACCTTACCATTTAGCGCATTAACACCTTGTATCGAAATTTTTACAAACGCATTTTTATCCATCTGGACGCTGTAACTGTATAACTAAACTTTGCGTTTCCCTTACAGAGACCATAACAGCATGCTGCCAACGAAGAGAGCTCGCCCAATGTCTGCTTTGACCCCATGTGTGGTGGGATAGCTTTGATCTTGGACTCACCCTTTCCACCATCCCCATCCCCTTAATTCTCCCTACAGGCTAGCAGCTATCAAAGCTACCACAGTGGGAGAGGGCTTTGAAAATGTAATCAGGCTGGGAAGGAGATGAACTTTTAGGAAAACTTGTGAGAAAACTGGCAGGAAGCTAATCTCAGTGCAAAATGTGTGCTCCCTCCTGTCTCTCCTCCCACAGGCCAGATGACCATGAGGGACCTGCCCTCCTTGCCAGTCTCCATGCTTTCAAAGGTCTCTGTCCAGAGGTGGATCAAACACCTAGTCACACACCCCAGGGGCAGAGGCAAGTGGTGGTAGCAGGAATTGTTATTTATTTTTAGTTTAGTTTTTTTTTTTTTTTTTTTTAAGTGGGTGGTGATCAGGCTCTAAAGAGGTCACAGGAAGGGGCATGTCTGGTGAGGAACAGGGGCCTCTCTGTCCAACAGTGGGGCTCACTAAGGCCCTAGGACCACAGATGGAGCTGGAGGGCAGGCTGGAATAGGTAAGAGAAGTTATTTTCAAATCAGCACCATCTCATGGATTTTGAATGTATTATTCGACATTATTAAAAGTCCTCTAAGGTTCCATATAAGCATTGATCCAGCTAATAGTTAAACCTTCATGTCCCAAAGTAAGTAATGAGTGCTGGGGTTATAATTACGACTAGCGCAATCTCAAGGTCTAGCTGAAGTACAGCTTTGGATGACAAAGGACTGAAAAGGAAAGGAGATATTTCTAGAAGAAGGTGTCATAACAGGGCTCTGGGCCAGTTTGTTGAAAGCTGATTTTTTTTTTTAAGATTTTATTTATTTATTTGACAGAGAGAGAGGTCACAAGTAGGCAGACAGAGATAGAGCGGGGAAGCAGGCTCCGTGCTGAGCAGAGAGCCTGATGCGGACCTCGATCCGAAGACCCTGAGATCATGACCTGAGCTGAAGGCAGAGGCTTAACCCACTGAGCCACCCAGGCGCCCTGTTGAAAGCTAATTTACTAAAATTAATTTCATGAATGACCAATAGCCTGATTCTTTGAGGGCTCTGCTTATAAATTTTAGTTTAGTTCCTATCCCTACCTCTGCCTCTGAGCTTGACCCTGCCTCCCAGGCAAAACAGCCTCGGCAAACCTCTTAGAGGGGGTAGGAGAAAGCACAGGGCAAGGATAAAACAAACTTTTTAAATGTACCCAAAGTCTTGCAAATTGAGCACTTGGCAAATTGTGTTTCAGTAAATTGGTGGCTCTGTACATTGACTTGCCTTCCCCAAAGCAGAACTATCTCCTACTTGTCTCTCTCTTTCCTAGCGGAGAGAGGCTCCTATCCCTTTAACACTCAGTTAAGATAAGAAGGGACAAAATCTGCAAAGACATGCATACCCAACTATGCATGAATGCATACCTGTACGTCCAAATCGGTTATGGGGTTTGAGACACCAGGTGAAGAAGGACTTCTGAAAGGTCATCTCTTCCCCCATGCAACAATCTCACCTTATAGTAGGCCACCTTGGGAACAAAAATCACCAGAATTCTTGTGCTTAGTCTTTCCGGCCATGGTGGGTTATTTATTTACTTACTTTAGATTTTATTTATTTACTTAATCAGAGAGAGACAGAGCACAAGCAGGGCGAGGGGCAAGCAGAGGGAGAAGCAAGCTCCCCGCTGAGCAGGGAGCCCAATGGAGTTGGGCTGGGAGTCCTGGCTCCATCCCAGGACTCTGGTATTAAGACCTGAGCCAAAGGAGAAGCTCAACCAACTGAGCCCAGGCATCCCACATGGTGGTTCTTTCAGTTATTAAAGCTGAGTAACCAAATTTAAACATTATTTCAACCTGGATCCCTATGCACAGTCTCTCTCTGATTTTCTTGGCCATGAATCCTTCCCACTAAAGGTCCTGAGTCTCTATAAATGCCTCAGTCTATGCAAGGGGCTTTGTTTCATCGAGTCTCAGATGTCTTAAATGCCAGTGCCTCCCACTGCAAGGCCTTCTTCTTTGGCTGCTGCACACTCTTATCTTTTATTGTTTACATCAGAATCTAGGCCCGTTAAAAAGGTCCTTAAAGAAAATCTGAGTAATTCAAAAGAAAACAGCAGAGGAATACAAATTAGAACAACAACAAAATACTATTTGTAACTTACAAAACTGGCAAAGCATACAAAAAGGAACGATATCAGTGTTGGCTCAGAATTGATGAAAAGACAAATTGGAACCATGTTTCTGCAAGGGCATTTGCAAACACACAGTATCTTAAAATATCTGTTGATCTTTAATTTCTCTGGTAGAAATTTTCCTAAGGAAATACAAATGTATATAAAGACTATTATCCTAGTGATGTTTACCATTGTAAAAAAAAAATGGAATTAGATTTAATGTCTATCCTTATGGTATGAACTGAACGTATCATGCTACATTTATATGATAAATGACAAGGCATACTATGCAGGAATTAAAGATTGCCACAATATATTAAAGAAGAAAAACAGATTATAAACCAGTATATATATTATTATAACACTTTGTAGCATAGCATTTAAAATGTTAGAACAGAAGACCATCAATTCATACACTAAATTAAATAACAATTATCTCTAGGCTAAAAGATTATGGATGAATTTTATCTTCTTTTATTTTCCAGATCTATACTTGACAAATTTGCCACAGTTAACTTGTCTTCAATGAAGGAAGCTGGGTTTTGACCTCTTTCTTCTTCTTTAAAAAATTATTTCATAATTTTCCTTATGGTATATAATTAAGACGGGAAAGGGATAAAACAAACAGCCCTCTTACCCTACCAAAAAGAACTCCATAGTACCTTTGTCTCCTCTTAAACCAGTATTTTCTTTAGAATATGATATCAAAAAAGATCACCAACACATTTGAGGGAAATTGAAAACAAAACAAAGCAACACACACACACACACACACACACACACACACACACACACACACATACACCCCTTAAACTGTAAAATAGCCACAAGATGCAACTGATTTCAAAAGAAAAGAATCAAACAATACTCAGTTCCCTGCTTGTTCTCTAAACTTAAGCTTTCTGTTTGATAAGTCCAGTAAATTCGGGAAAGGGTTGGTTTCCTCCCTCCCTCTCTCTCCCTTTTAAAAATGAGCTGTGTTCGCGAAGCAGCACAGTCTGATGTAAGGCGCTAGTGGGACCCCTCACTGCAGGATGGGGGAGAGAAAAATGCAGAGCTGAAAAAGATCCGCGGTGCACGTCAAGCACCTAGCTTAGCGAAGGCATATGGGAGCTGCTTAGGAAAAGGTGCCTATAATTATTATTATTTAGTGTAAAAAATTAAAATTAAGACAACAGCTTTTGGAAAACAAGCAGGAGCCCTGAGCTAGGGTCACCCAGTTCACAAGCAGCTGACAGCTGTGCACAGCAGCAAGTCAACCAGAAGAACTACTGAGCCGTTTCCAGGGTTTCACGGGAAGGATGAAGAGTCCTAAGAGCCGGTCTCCCCTCAGGGGAAATGGGCCACTTGGGCCGCAGATGTGCCTCTCTGCCCCGACTCCCGCCTGCGTCAGCACCTGCCGGCCAGGCGGTCCCGGGGCCGAGCATGCGCCCTCGGCGTTACATAATCCTCCCGCGCTCCGGTCGTAGACTCCCCCTGCTGGACAAGTGGGGAAACGGTGCTTTCGCCGCCCTCTGCTCCTTGCCCAATGCTTTCTCCATGAGTGGTGGTCTTTTCTCACCGCATCACCACCAGAAGGGAATTTTCTGCCCAGGAAGAGAAGCCATGAACCTTAACCCCGCACCATAGAGCATCCACTGAGGCATCAGTCAGTAGACTCGTTCTTAAGCCTGGGCACTGGGGAGTGGAGCAGCCAGGCCACTGTCTGACAAGGGCAGAGCAGGGACCGGTGTCCGGGGTGGGTACCTTAAGCCTGGGTGGCAGCTTTGCAACCCTCTCTTGCTTTTAACTGTGCGTCATATCACAGAAGAGGGACCCTCAGACTGCAGGGATGTCCTTCGCTTTCTCCCCCTTTACTCCAGTCTAGACGAACTGCGTGCCGGTTCTATAGAATCGCAGTAATCTCCCTTGAAGTGAGAATCATCTAGCAATAAGAGTATCAGAGACATTGGAGGCTTGCCTCTAACTTGTCTTTGCAAAGTTTTAAGACCGCTGAGCTTGGGTGAGCTGTGGCAGCACCCACTTTCCTGAAGGGCAGTGCGCTTGCCCTCCGGAACAGAGGTATCATTATTGTTCAGCAGAGGAAAAGTTAATGGTACTGTCACCTTTCCTTTGCTCAGGATGTGACAGATGTGACAGATCTCCCACCTGAGCCATGGCTCCCTTGTGCCCGGGCTGAGTAGAGATTGAGGGGCTGAGAGTGTGGTGCGGGCGAAAAACGCGGGCCCCCAGAGTATTCTGTCAGAATCTTTTAGGGAATCCTTGGCATTTAATTTTGGTCCACGTTATTTATGATCTTGTCTTCTCATGGCTCTCAATCCTGGCTGCACTTTAGAATCACCTAGGGAGCTTTTAAAAATCGCCGATGTTCAGGCTGTGCCCCAGAATAATTAAATCAGAATCTCTGGAGAGTGGAACCAGGGCATCTGTATTTTCTTTTTAAGATTCTGGGTTGACTATGCGGATAGACCAAGGTTTAAAAGCACTGCCCTAGTCTTTACTTTCCTATTTTGAAGGACGTGACTTAATACAGAATAGGAACTCAGCAGTGTTTGATGAATCAACAAGTCAATGAATGAATAAAAGAATGAAGACTGGGAAGGGCGAAAACAGGTATGCTAAATATCGCATATTTATTATTATGCATATTATGCATATGCAATATTATGCATAAATATTGCAAAAACAGAATGCTAAAACATTGCCATTAGCGAATTAACAAATAACAAAGAGTAGGCAAAAAACAAAAACAAAACAAAACAAACAAACAAACAAACAAAACTAAGAGTAGGCCATACCCTAAAGGTGGTTCCAAAAACTAGGGGTGCAAAGCTCCAACACAGGTATAGGGAGATGGGTCAGTGGGCTAATGTTGATGAGAAAAGACCTCAAAGCAACCCATATTTACTGCTTGGCACTCATCTCCTGAAGTCCTCCCTTCCTGCTTGGAGGGTAAGAGACAGAAGACAGCAGAACAAGGAAGAGGAGGAGAGGGGAAGAATTCAGAGTCTCATAACTGATTCGGAAGAGAGGATGGCAGGGCTGCCTTTGTTTCTAGGAGTTAATGTGCCAGAAGAATCTTGCTGAGCCCACGGAGGCTGTGGAACTTGGGGTGCCTGGGGGTGGTTGAAGCAGAGTACCAAGGTGCCATGTGTTGAGCGGGGACAGGATGCAAACCCATCCAAGAGACTCAGGAAAAACAATACCTACTGGGGGAGTCTAGGCGAATCCAGTCTGCTGCCCAGACTCGTGGGTGAACTCGCTGAGACCAGAAATAGTATCTTTTTCAGACTCTTTCTGGAACGTTTCTCTTTCCCCATATACACCGAAGTGGACTGGCTTCTCAGGTGAGTGTAAACAATAGGGGAACTAAAAGGAAAATGAAGGGCAGAATTCAAGTTCGGTGGGATTGGAAACCGTTAAATTCATACCATGAAGTGTGGCACCAGATGGAGCCCTTCTGGGGCAAGTGTATCGCTAGAAAGGAGCCAAGTGGTGAAGACATGCACAGAATGAAAGTAGGTTTCAGCTTGGACTAGGCTGGCCCTCAGGGATTGTATCTCCAGGCTTGAAGCTGACCAATTTTTCATGAACAACTAAGATTGTTTCCTTTCTCATTTTTTGATTCAAAATAGAATTAATAGCGCAGAGTTTCAGTCAGTGCTTGAAGCAAAACAATGCTTCTTATTAGTCACTTGAGAATGACCTGCTTCATAATTTAGTGGAATCCATTCTCTTCCCAGCTAACATTTGAAATGTAACTGGTGCATTTAATGCAATGGAATAGTTAGGTAAATCTGGAAGCTCTTAGGTAAAAGTGGAAGGAAAAAAGTTCTTTTTCCATCCTGGGTTGGGGGAAAGGGCTTTGGTGAGGTCTTGAATACAAGCATATATTCCCTAATTTGACTTTAAAAAGCCTTGCCCAGTCTAATAATTACATGATTCCAGGCAACTGTTATAATGCAAACTCTGAATGCTCACAGTCTGAAGTTTCTCCTTCCCCCAACTTGGGCTTAACAGAGGTTTTGAGCAGACCAGACAGAAGGGTGGGATCAAGGTTGCCTTCTCCCTGAGTCCTCACTACTAGTTGCTGCTTTTTAATTCCTCTGGGATTGGGTCCAGGGGACCAGACGAATGGGGAGTTGTAAAGGGTTAGAGGCTGGGACAGCTGTCATCTAGTGCTGGTGACCCACGGCCATGTTAGTTGTTTGAAGGTCTCTCGTGAGATGTTTGTTAATCTTTGGCGGTCCTCTTTCTGGACGCCTTGACCTGAAGTTCTCTACAAATGGGAGGTACCTGTCCCCTGTCATCTGGCAGTCAGCTGTGACTCCCAGCTCAGGCCCTGCACTCCAGTGCTCAGCCCCTCTCTCGGAGTAATACTTGACTCCAGGCATTCCCAGTGGGTGACTCTTTCCTAGATTATCTCCAGCCAGCTCCCCCTTGGTGTTCATACTTCTTTTCTGAAAAACTCAAACCTTTGCCTGTTCATGTGGCTTATTCTCCTATAAGAGGTTTATGCTCATGGCCTCTGACCTTTAGACTTTTCAAGCATATCTCTGAATCTAGTCCTTACATTCCTGGACACACAGGTACAACTCTTTAAAGAGTCTCCTTAAAACCCCTTTCACTTGGGCTTAAGGTAAGGGGCACCCATCCCTCTTCCCATGTTGGGAGGATTTAGGGAACATAACTAAATCCAGATAAGTTCTCTGGACTCTTCCATCTTAGTCTCTAATAAAATTAGAAGTGAGATCAAGCACCTCACCTTAGAACATAGAAGTAGTTGGCACTCGTTGTGGTTTTAAAATATGTTTATAATTTGTATAAAACTCCTCCCTTTGAAAAGTGGGACCTAATTTCCTTGCCCTTGAGTGCAGGCTGGACTTTGTGGCTTGTTACTAGAAATAGAATAGAAACACAGTGAGGATATGAGACTTCCAAGATGAGATCATAAAAAGGCTTCCTGCTTACTCCTTTTCTTTCTTGTGAAGATACTCATACAACCCCTGAAGAGGTCTATGTGGCAAGAAACTAAGACCCTTGTCACCAGCTTTCTAAGTGAGCCATTTTAACAATGGATCTCCCATCCCCAGTTGAGCTTTCACATGCCACAGCCCTTGCCAAAATCTGGACAGCAAACTTAGGACAGACCCTGAGCTAGAATGATCCTCCTAAATTTCTGATCCATAGAAACTGTAAGATATTAGAAAAGTCATAGTGGAGTGTGTGGGTGGCTCAGTCAGTTAGGCACCTGACTCTTGGTTTCAGCATAGGTTGTGATCTCAGGGTCCTGAGATTGAGCCCTGCATTGGGCTCCATGCTGAGTGAGGAGTCTGCTTGAGATTCTCTGCCTCTGCCCCTTCCCCTGCTTGCACATGTGCTCTCTCTCACTCTCTAAAATAAAACAAATAAATAAAATCTTTAAAAAAGAAAGAAAAAGTCACAGTTATTCTTTTATTATATGCTTATGTTATATGCACAATCATGGCCTATATAAAATAGTAACTTCATCTTTTGAGAAGTACCAGGGAAAGTCACTTATGCATGGATAACAGAAGCTGGCAATGCCCCGCCCATATCCCCACAACACTTACCTATCCTCTCAAGTCTACTGCTTTTTTCCTGCAAGCCAAGTGGGAGTCTCTACCTGAGGACTTTCTATGGCCACAGGAACTTGCTCTCCTGAGTTGGGGCCACCAGAACTACTGGAGAGTCTTTGCCTCCAGGAGTAGCTCTCCTCTGATGATGGGAAGAGTTGGTTGATAATACCCCAGGAGCCTCTCTGACTGGGTGGGGCAGCTTTCAGATGTGCTCTCCACAGTAAGGCATGGGCTCCTAGTAGCCACGTGTTCACTGATGCCCCATATTGGCTCCCGTCCCTTCTGGGTCTCACTTTCCCAATCCACTGTGGAGTGGGATCATATCCCACATAAACTGTTTGTATTCAAGTTCTTCCTCAGGATCTGCTTCTGAGGAAACCCGAACTAGATCACCTTCACTCTGTCCCCACCGCCCTACACTCTCTTCCCTTGAGGAAGACAGACTGAACTGATGGGTGGGTTTGAGAAAAGGATTGGAGAGTGGGTGACTCAGCCAAGACTGGGCTCTCTCATCAGAGATAAGTCTGTCAGGGTCAGGGTATCCTATTCTCAAGAGGTCTACAGCCTCTGTGCACCCAGTAACATAATTTCCAGGGCACACTCTGCCTTTGCAAAGGGGATCTGAAATTTAGGGTTGGTAAGCTCGGGAGGGGTGGTGGGTAGATGTTTTAGGAAATCTGATTGTGGATTGAAATTAACCCATGCTTTCCAATCCTGTTCTCTCTTTCTAATAAACTGCTGATTCCTATCCCTTTTCTCAAGTTGTTTTAGAAGCCAGTAAGGGTAAAGGAGAATGTTCTTCATTTGTACCCTAAAACTTCCACTACTTACAAAAAATAGGAGGTGAAATGTGTAAAATATGAACCTTTTCAATAGTTTTTTGTTTATACAAAGAAAATTTAAGAATCTTTAGTAAGCTATCATTTAAGAGTCCATCTCAGATAATCAAGCCCTACAAAAGACCGAAAGGAAAAAACAACGTGGCAGGAAAGTAGGTTCATAAATCATACATGCCTACATCTAACACTGTTTAGAGAACTCCAGGATAGGGTTCTGGAATGCTGTTGGGATTTTAGCTTCACAGAATGCACTATCTTTTAGCTTGGTATGAATTTGTTTTTGGCACAGTGGGAAGTCCTTAGTCACAAACTTCTGGGTATTTTTTAGTCAAGATGGTGTTTAGCATTTACTTTTTAGCTACTTTTTTCTAAACTTTTATTTTATTTTTTCAGTGTTCCAAGATTCATTGTTTATGCACCACACCCAGTGCTCCATGCAATACATGCCCTCATTAATACCCATCACCAGTCTCACCTATCCCCCACACCCCTCCCTTTCCAAAACCCTCAGTTTGTTTCTCAGAGTCCACAGTATCTCATGATTTGTCTCCTCCTCCAATTTCCCACAATTCACTTTTCCTTTCCTTCTCCTAATGTCCTCCATGTTATTCCTTATGCTCCACAAGTGAAACCATATGATAATTGATTCTCTCTGCTTAACTTATTTCACTCAACATAATCTCCTCCAGTTCCATCCATGTTGATAAAAAGTTGGGTATTCATCCTTTCTGATGGAGATGTAATATTCCATTGTATGTATGGACAATATCTTCTTTGTCCATTCATCTGTTGAAGGGCATCGTGGCTCTTTCCACAGTTTGGCAATTGTGGCCATTGTTGCTATGAAAATTGGGGTACATATGGCCCTTCTTTTCACTACATCTATATCTTTGCTTTAAGCTGAATTCCATTGCACCCCCACACATCCTCACTACTCTTCCCTCCCTAGAAACGAATAATTAGGAATGACAGACAAAGTTCTTAAAATTTTAATCAAAAGGATGTAGTTCACTCAAAATTTAATTTTTTGTAAGACAAACAGAACAAAAAAAAAAAAAAGAAAGAAAGAAAGAAAGGAAGGAAGAAAAGTAGAACAGAACCACACAGTAGAAACTAGAGCTGAATCTGTGGCTATATGAGCTTCCAGGAACAGAAACAGGCATTTGATTCCATAGGGTGATGGAGCCCAGACATACTCAGCAGATGGGAAAGAACCATAGCCAAAGTCAGGGTATAAAATTGGGAGCTAGGGTGGCCTTCTTCCTCCAATAAAAGGAGACTGAGAAACAAGCCTGCTCACTGTCAAGGGCTGTGACTTGTCCAACGTGCATGATGGGAAGAAAGTAGTATTACAACTAGTACCTGAGCCAAGCCACCTGCCAGCTCCATGCATGGACTTTCGATGTCTCTGATGTCATTGCTAGAGAGGAGCACTGAACGATAGTAAAGGGCCTGGCTAGAAAGGGAAGGAAGACGAAGGCAGAGAGGGTTACGTTTAAGTTCAGCCTACAAACTGAAGTTCGAACACAGCCCAAGAAAGCGATTGCTGAGAGAGGCATCCAACAAAACCGACACAGAAACTCAAGTTATTTTCAACAAATCACAAGTAATAGAACACTCTGTATAGAATTAAAGCATAATTGTGTTTAATATCCAGACAGACATTGTCCTAAGAACTTCACATGTATTATATCATTTGTTCAAGACAATAGCATTATGAAAAAGGTACTATTGTCCTTACTTTATAAAAGAGAAAAACCGAAGTACAGGGAAATTTAGGAAGTAACACTAGGACATCTTTTCACTGAGAGTGCAGAATTATAGATTCAAGAAGAGTATGAAATTATAAAGAACAACAAATTATGAAATCAAGTTGAATGGAATAAGAAATTATGAAATTTAAAGAATGACATAAAAATCATAGGTGGATATTAAAAAATTGTAAATTGAGGTGGGGGGTGGGCGGCATGCTGGGAAAGACAAAGAAACATCCCCAGTAGAAAATAAACTTCAACAAGATATATTTGATAGGAGTGCCTGGGCGCCTCAGTCAGTGGAGTGTCTGATTCTTGATTTTGGCTCAGGTCATGATCTCAGGGCTGTGGGATAGAGCCCCACATCAGGTTCTACTCTGGGTGTGGAGCCTGCTTGAGATCCTCTCTCCCCCTCTCCCTCTGCCACTTCTCTGCCTCTATCTCTCTCTCTCTCTGTCCCCCTCTCTAAAAGAAGAAAGAAAAAGAGTAAGAAAAAAAAAAAAAAAGACATAGTTATCAGATGACTGAGTGCAGTAGCACTGAGTCATTTACCTAGAATTTGACACTGCAAGATAAAAAAATCAAATGTATGAAACAGATGTTAACAGTCCTGGTGACTAGAAAGAAGGATTCCAGCTTGGATCTCATAGAAATCCTAAAAGTAGAGGCATGAGAGAATGCCTGAGAAAAATCATTTCTGACACTATATAAACACAGTCTCTAAGGAGACATCAGCTGAGAGTTTTCCAGAACCAAACAAAGATATAATTTCTCAGATTGAAAGTATACATTGAGCGCTGATTCAGATAAACAGAAATAAGCTCACACTACACACATTAGGTGTAATTGCAGAACAAGGGTCAAGATAACATCTTAAATGCCACCAGAGAGAAAAGAAATCACATTGCCTTCAACAGAATTACAATTAGATTGAGGTCAGACTTATCAGCAAAAATAGATGCCAGAGGTCAGTGAAACAGTATCTTCAGAATGCTCCAGGAAGTTATCTCTCCAAAGGTCCCTTTATGTCAAATTCTCTTGCAAGGGTGATAAAGGGGCTAAAAAAGTTTGCCATGTGGTCTCTCAATGAAACAATGAGTGAAAGATCTATTTATTACGATAAGGAAAAAGCCAGTCCAGAAAGAATAAGAATTACAGATATTGCAGTGAGCATTAAGAAAAATTATTTAAATATGTCAAGAAAATCTGAGTTGTGTATATTCATGACTTTTGCAGTCTGTTGAAGTGCCAGTATATGGTAGTCTTCAATTGTACAACCCCAAGTTTCTCTGAGAAAAGAAAGTCAGTTACTTTGGTTAAAAATTATAATATGGTGGGGCACCTGGGTGGCTCAGTGGGTTAAAGCCTCTGCCTTCGGCTCAGGTCATGATCTCAGGGTCCTGGGATCAAGCCCCGCATAGGGCTCTCTGCTCAGTGGAGAGCCTGCTCCCTCCTCTCTCTCTCTCTCTCTGCCTGCCTCTCTGCCTACATGTGATCTCTGGCTGTCAAATAAATAAATAAAATCTTAAAAAAAATTATAATATGGGTGGGTCAGAATACATTAGGAGCAATAGTGACAGAGAAATATAAGTGTGTTTGAGCTTCTGTTTTTAAGGAAAAAGTGAGTAGTTTTGTCCTCAAGTCATGTCATTTTGTTCTAGATTACAAAAGAGCATAGTGAAGGATAACATATAGAAAATGAATTTTCCTTACCTTAGTTATAATACCCAGGTGAGAACAAAGCCATGATGTATTTTTAAATTTTGGAGAACAAAAATTTTTGATGGAATCTATGTGTATCGGCATACATACAGCATACATCTGAGAAAAAAATCACTTTATAACATATATAAAAACAACACCATGTAAATTCGGTTTTAAATCTCTGCTGAACATATGGTAATGCTCATATAACCATCACTTAAATGAAAAATAGATTAATACTGTCATCTCACAATCTCTCGTCCCCTGGCAAACTCTCCCTTTCCTATAGGTAACCACTTTTCCAATTTTGACACAATAATTTAGTTTTGTTTTCAAACTTTATATTAATGAAATCACTTAAAACACATTCTCTTGTGTATTCATTCTTTTGTTTAGCTTACATTTGTGATGTTTACTCATGTTGGTGGTTTGGGTTCAACTATCTATTCATTTGGAAGAAAATTCTAACTATCATCTGTTCATTTTGTAGTCATAGTATATTATTTTTTTTTGCCAAGGTATATTAAGTTTATGTGGTAACATAAGGGTAGTAAAGTATCTGTAACATCTCAGTGAATTAGCACAGTGTTTATTTCTTATTCATGCAAAATTCATCACAGATGAGGTGAGCCTCCATGGCTATTTGTCTGCCACCTGGGACTCAGAGATCCAAGCTATTTGGGTCTCATGGCTCCGACATTAAATAGACCCCATACTTGCTACCAACAGAGAAGCCACAGGTGTTAAACCACAAAGGGGCTGTGTTCTGTTCCAGCATGGAAGTGAAACACGCATTACACCGACTACACCATTTGCCACAAAAGCCATAGAGCCTTCTTTATCAACCTGGAGGCTGGGAGTCTAGGCAGATATTGTGGGGCATTAATAGGGTTTATTGTACATACTTAAAAAATATTTTTAGATAGATCTGATATAAATTATATATCATAATCATGACAGAAAAAATACTGGCTACTGTTTTGTGATACACTAATGGTGGACAAAACCTATATAAGCAAAATAAAGAATTCCGCTGTACTAACAACAAAAAAAGGTAAATTTAATTACAACATATGTCAAAATGTTTTTACTTTTAAAATATTATATTAAGGAGTACCACAAACAAAGTCAAATTTAAACAAATTAGGATGTAAGTAATGTAAGCCTGACTGAAAGTCAGTTACTGACCTTCCCCCGTCTTCCTTAGAACACCTCCCTCACACCACTCCTCCCTGTCTATTCCTCAGTGAATACACAGAGCCTTCATGACATTATTATATTTATGAAAAACAGATTTTGTTTTCCCTCAAATTGTTTCTTATTGCTTATGTAAACTTGATTTCACTGTCAATGAATCTATTTTTCCTGTGAAAATCATTCTGGCATCTTAGGTTGGTTTGAAAGGAATCATAATTTTTTCATTAAAATTGATATAAATATTTTCTTGCAATTTCATTACTTTCTACTTAGTGGCATGGTTTTAGGTATTAATTAAAATTGTTAAACAAGATATAGGTGTATTAAGGAAATTTTGCATAATGATGTTCAAGGTTTTCTATGATAATTGCATGAGAAAAAGCAAGTTACTAGCTATTTTATAAGTTATGACCTCATTTTTGTAAAAATGATCTGGAATGATCCAGAATGACACTATTAATAGTGACTTTTACTGGGCTTATATAGAATACTAGTTATTAGTTCTAAGACCCTGAGACATACTGTAAAGGATCACATTCTGCCTCCATAACTTGTTAATTATAAGACTTTGGACCACCTGACTCTTTACTCCTTAACCTCAGTTTTCTCTTTAACCTGAATATCCAGAATAACAATTACTTCACAAGGTGTTTGTGATTATTAAATAAACTAATTAACTATCACATACAGTAGATAAACTTCACATTGCATTTATGGGTACTACTTTTTTCATTTTCTTTTCTTTTTTTTTTTTTAACATTTCTGTATTGTTCAAGTTTATTTAAAAATGAACATGTAATAAATTTGTAAAAAAAAAAATGAAAATAAACCTATAAGGTCTACTGAGCTTTTGGAATACGTTTTCCTCTAACACATATGACAGCACTGTCCTGAATAACTTACATAAGTATGTAAATTTGAATAAGTTTTAATAAATGTTTCTACAACCCAACTATCAATTCCCGGGTCTAATACTGGTTCTATTTCCACACTCTCTCTACTCCCTGGTAAAGATGCTTCTCTAGCTTTGGACTTCTAGGTAAAGCAGTTCTTCAAATTTTGAACACCATAAAATTATTTAATCCTTTGTGACCATCTTCACCCATTTTGCCCATACTATTTTATGTGCTAGAACTTTTTTTAAGTTTTTTTTTTATGTAGTGAAATTTTAAATGATAAGTGGAATAGATGTATTTTTTCACATGACGTATAAATACCTACCATTTATTAATTATTGCTCCTCTTTCATGTTCTTTTTTGTCTTCATTTTTTGAGAGAAGGGACATGGTCATGAGGTTAATGTGGAAATACTGAGTTCCTGATTTCCACTCACCTGCCTTCTGGGGACACTGATAAATGGGGTTGGGTAAGGAAGCTGGGCGCTCCTGGAAATATGGTAGTAAATCTCTGTCTGGTGCCCCACCAGAAACTGAGGGACCTTATAGGTCAACTAATGAGGGTTAAAGGAAAGCAAAATAACACTAAACCAGACTTAGATTATCTACCCAGTGACAACATTCTGTGGTAGAGTGAGGTCTACATAGGAAGCACTCAAAGAACATGGAGCAAAGAGACCTTCTTTTCCTTGAAACATAAACAAATGCATATCTCCCCACATTGTGAGGAGGAGGCTAGATGGAAGGTGAAAACTAAAAGGGGAAAGGTATGGGAGAGCTAAGGGAAGGACATGGACTCACTCCAGTTTTATAAAGATGTAGCTTTTATTCCTTGCTTTATCCACAACAAAAATTATATCGTTTCTCGGCCTTTTGGCTAAGATCAAGTGTATCCACAACAAAAATTACATAATGAACTTTTAATTTTGCTGGAAACTGAAGGAAATCAACTTGTTACATCAAACTTTCTTCCCCTTGGCCTGCCTGGTTTTTGGTCCTCACAGATCAGGAGTTATTCTGGGTGTTCCATCACTCAAGCTTGTATCTGAGGCTTGAGAATCATTTCACACTTCAACAGCTCTTTAAATGAAGCATCAAGTTACCTCATAATTGACTTGTCTCCACTGTGTGCTTCAACACACAAAATTCCAGCCAAATTAAAGTACAACAGATGGGGAAAGTTGCTTGGGAAGAAACACTAATGAAATAGTTTTACTTTTTCTTTGAAAGCTGGAATAACATACTGATTTCAAATAACTCAGGTTGTATTTCAAATCCTTGGGGTTTGGAACACAGGTATGTGGATTAAAAATGCGGGTAATGCTTCTGAGCATGTAAGGAAAGATCCGCATTTCAGAAGGGTCATCGTGGTCGTCATGGATCATGGCCTCTGTCCTGGGTCCTGAGCTCTTCGCACCACTCATTGCTCCTGAGAGCAGCTGACCCTACCAGTATTAACCTACCGCGAGTCAGCCTGTTCCTAATAGTCAGGACCATCCCAAGCAAACCCCAAACCCCAAATCCTCAAGCACATAGGCTTCTGCTGTAATATAATGTCAGATCAAGAATATTGACATTGATACCATCCACCAACCTTACTCAGGTTTCTGCAGTTCTTTTTGTACTCCTTTGTGTGCATGTGTGTTTAGTACTATACAGTTTTATCACCTGTGTAGGATTGTGTATCTCCTACTACAGTCAGGACACCGAGCACTTGTAACCCCACAGGGCTACCTTGTGATGGCGCTTAATAACACAACCAGGATCCCCTCTCCAAATCTTGACAACCGTGAATTTGTCCTCCATTTCTACAACTTTGTCATTTCAGCAATGTGATATAAATGGAATCATAAATGATGTAACCTTTTGGGATTGACTTTTTTCACCGAATATAATTTCCTAGGGATTTCTCCATGCCGTTATGTGTATCCATCGTTCATTCCTTTTGATTGGTGAGTACTATTCCATAGTACATGTCTGTCACTGCTTACTTCATCACTCAACTGTTCAGGTACAATGCACTGATTCCAGTTTTTGGCGATTGGGAATAAAGCCTGTATGGACATTCATGTAGAAGTTTTTGAGAGAACAAAGTTTTCATTTTCTGAAGTAAATGTCCAAGAGTTCTATTGCTGAGTCATATGATACTGCGTGTTTAATTTTTTTGAGGAACTGCCAAATTTGCCATACCAATGGTACTGTTTTATATTACTACCAGCAATATATGAGTAATCTAGTTTCTTCTTATCCTTCTCAGCTGTTGTCAATATTTTTTTAGCTGTCTGGTGGGTATATAATAATATTTCATTGTGGTTTTAATTTATATTTCCCTGATTGCTAATGATGTTGTACACCTTGTGCTTATTTATCTTAATCTCTCTTTCCTCTTTGGTGAGAGCTCTTCACTGTTATTTGCCTATTTTCTAATTGTATCATTTGCTTACTGATGGATTTTGAGTTATTTATATATTTTAGATACTGGTGCTTTGTCAGATACATGGTTTGTAGTTTCACTTTTCATACGATGTTCTGCAGAGCAAATTTTTAATTCCGATGAAGTCAATTTAGCAAATTTTCCTCTAATGAGGTTGTGATTAGAATGTCAACTGTAAGTAAACCTCTTGCCAAAAGTCCCAAAGATTTTGTCCTATGTTTTTTTCTAAAAGTTTTTTAGTTTTATGTTCCCAAGTTAAATTCATCATCTATTTTGTGTTAAATCTTGTCTGAGTCAATAGGTTTAGGTTGAGGTTCTTTTATATTTTTCTTCTCTCTCTCTCTTTCTTTTGCTTATGGAATTCCATTTGCTCTGGGGCCATTTTTTGCAAAGCTATCTTTCCTCCACTGATGTGGTTGCATACTTTTGCACATTGGTCAAAAATCTGTAGGGTATATTTGTGTGGATCTCTTTCTGGATTCTCTACTCTGTTCCATTGATCTATTTTCTATGACGTTGACAATATTTCATTGTTTTGATCATGATAGCTAAGCAGTTTGCCTTAATATTGGTTATAGTAATTTCTATCCTGTCACCATTGTTTTAGCTGCCCTAGGGCTTATGATCTAGAGAATCTTGGGCACATGAAGACAGAGATGCTTCCTTGACCGAGTGCCAGCTGTAGCTGGGTCCCTCCCACCAGCTCCACTAAATGCCTCGTATCTATGTGAAAAAGGGGAGTCACAGGCCCTGCTAAGAAGGACAATGTTTCCTTCCGCTGTTTATTTGTAGTGGAGCTCTCAGCTGGTTATCCTTGACAGTGGTGTCAGCTCACATGTGGTTGTGAGAGAGATTCCTTTCTAACAGGGAGAAAAATGTGTTGCAGGAGTTCTCTGACTTTAGTGCCCCCAGTTCTTGTTCACACAGCTTCAAAGGATGAAGAGGTGAACCAGAGGAAGAGTGGTGGGCAGTAGAACAAGGTTTATTGAGGAAGAGCACAAAGCTCCCAGAGACAAAGACTCCCGAGAGGGTTGTCCCTGGAGTGTCTACATTTAGGGGTTTTTATGAACTCTTTTGTGGAACTAGCTTAAGCGATCAGGGTGTGCTGAGTCTAGCCAATCAGGGCTCTGGTCACATGTCTGTGTATCTATTAGGTTAATGTCTATGTGCTGATGGTCATTTTTTGCTGACATCTGGCAGCTTATGCTTTAACTGTCCCTTGCCCATGATAGGGACAAATGCTCTTTGGTTAATTGTCTTATTTTAGGACATTTTGCAGAAGTGACTTCTGCAAAGGCCGCAGAGCAGAATGCTAGAACGGTCCTGTCTAAGCTACAAAACCGGATATCAGTGCTGTCTGATCTTAGCTGTCCTGACTCCGTATTTTCTTGTTGAGGATCCCACCCTGACTACGGAACTGTCCAACTCACTCCTAACAAATGCACCTAGGTGACTTTCCTCTTCTGGCAATTTGGTGATCAGAAAACAATGGTCTGGGTCATCTTTCTCTGTTGTGTGGGGAGCAGAAAGATGCCTGCTTCTGCACCATTTCTCCAGTACTAAAGCCCCAAACCAGCTCACTTTCTCACCCATTGCCAGGGTCCCCCTTTGGTTGTCTGGGGCATCATTTCTAGACTCTACAGTTGTGCTTAGTGGAGAGGAGCAAGAATAAGATCAGAAGTCAGAGTCTATCACACAGATATTTTAAAAGGCAATAGATAAGCAACTATGTTTTTCAATAAAGAAGATACTGGTATATCAAGAACAGCCCTTGACACTTTATACAGAATTGAAGAGAAATTTCAGAGCCTGAAAAATGTGTACCATATCCCCAATTAACTGATGTTCTTGTGCTTTATTAAAATGCATAAACTTTTTTCTTTTCCTTTTTTTTTTTTTTCCTTTGACAAAAATAGAGTCTGGGCTAAATTCCAATTTGAATAAGTACACTGATCTTCCAAATTCCCTTGGCAGTGTAAATCACATGCAGTCTTCTTCATGTTCTGTCTTTAACTAGTGGAACAGGATGGCTGTGCACACTGAAATAGACGTCGAGTTCTACCAAGAGCTGCCTGGAGATGAAACACCTTTCGATGAATCCCGCCCCACACCCCAATTTACACTGTCACCCAAGCCTGCAAACTGTGTACTTGAAGAAGCCCTCTGCTTCTCTCCCTGATTGAAACCTCCTTATTTTCCTTGCCATTGTTTTTGAATCTGTTTCATACTTTTGTGAAAATAAAGAGATCTGTTTGCTGGGGGAAAAAAATCATGTTGACATTTCATTTGGATGAGTGTACCAGTGCCTGCCAATGAATCCGCACCTACCTCGGTCCTTTACCCTCCCACGTGCTAGTTCTGATGTAGAAAATGTTGGGGTTCGGAGCCCACAGCTAAAAAAGAATTCTTGAGACATTTTCGGGCCAAAATGGTGGTTTTATTAAAGCAAAGGGATAGGACTCCTGGGCAGAAGGAGCAGCACTGGGGTTGTGAGGACGGGCTGATGGTATACTTTGCAGCTGGGGGAGGGAAGATGAAGGGAAGTTTCCAAAGGGACTTTCATATGCTAAAGAAGACTTCCCAGATCCCTCAGGCCTAGCTACTGTCCAGCTAAGGTTGTTCTTCCTTCTAGCAAAGCATTAACATGAAGACAGTTGGGAGTTTCCTGAAGGAAGGTTATACTCTGCCTGCCTCAAGGATTTGTCAATGGGCGGCAGGTTATAAGGACATTTAGTTTTATCTACATTTCCTTCTGCCTTTTTTTCCCCATAAGTAGAACTGAAGAAAGTATCTCCATCTTTCTTTCTCATCTGAACACCTTCCACTTAAATCTCTTTGCACTTATGTCCTTAATGACTGCTGGCCAGAAGTTCTGACCCCTTCCGGTATTTTGTATTTAGATGCCACCCTATTTTTTTCCCAAAAGATAGAATCTTAAAAATATAGAATTCACAAGATGTCCAACTCAATCTTTTTAAGGACAAATGTAAATCAAACAATTTACATTGTATTTAAGAACTTCCAGGGAGATAAGTTTCATGATGTCAATGCAGATACATTCTAATATTGAATAGGTTTATTTCCAAGTAAATTTCTACAAGTAATGATGGGGTTTGGGAATATAGGTGAGGTTCAACAGGGTGAGGTCCAGAGCTGACAACTAAGAAGGAATTCTTGAGATGCCTTTGGGGCAAAAAGGTGGTTTATTAAAGCACAGGGACAGGCAGAAAGAGCTGCTGCGTGGTTTTGAGGGTTGGTTGATTATATACTTGGGAGTTGTGGGAGGTAAGGAAAAGGAAAGTTTCTTTTCTTTTCTTTTTCCTTTTTTTTTTTTTTTTAAGGGAGATTTCAAAAGAACTTTCATATGCTAAAGAGGACCTATAAGATACCAGAGACGTTGCCATTGCCAATTTAAGGTTGCTTTTCCTTCTAAGCAAGGCATTACCTTGAAGACAGTCCGGAGCTCGAGGAACATTACATTTTGCCTACTTCAAGTATCTGTCAGTGGCTGCAGGTTATAAGGACATTTAAATGTATCTACATTTCCTTCTGGAAGCTAGGCCATTGATAGAAATGCTTTGTTCTTGTAAATTGCTGAGACATTTGTAAACTGAGGGAGACTCAAATCTCCTCGCTGGATTGTGATCTCTGTAAATTAACTATTTGTTTTTCCTTTCCTTAGCTTTAGGGCAGCCTAAGGAATGTCACGTAGATCCCATGGGGATGGAGGGCATTGTGGGGTGTCAGCTTCTGCTTTGTCCTCAGCTTGCCTTCTGTTTCCTCATCAATATTATAGGCATTAAGGCATTCTTTAAAGAAAAAGAATAATTTTCAGTACTATCCCTTATGCTAATGAAAAATTGAAAGTAAATTTGTAGAGCAGTAATCGTTAGAATTTTATGTGTTGCAGACTCCTTTAATAATCTGATCAAAGCTATTTTTTTTTTTCACCAAAAGAAGATATATATAATTGCAGGAGGCTCACAGGTCACCTAAAGTCCACCCAAGCCCCAGGTATAGAGCCCTCGTTCTGAAATATAAGTAGTTTTTGATGAGGGAACAGAAGGCTGGCTGAGGACAAAGCGAAAGCTGACACCCAGCAACCTTCTCCCACCCCCACTCCTGGGTGGGCATAGGTGCCATTCTTTAGGAATCTCCCAATTGTCTTTTTTTTTTTTTTTAAAGATTTTACTTATTTATTTGACAGACAGAGATCACACGTAGGTAGAGAGGCAGGCAGAGAGGGAGAGAGGAGAAAGCAGGCTCCCCGCTGAGCAGAGAGCCCAATGTGGGGCTTGATCCCAGGACCCTGAGATCATGACCTGAGCTAAAGTCAGAGGCTTTAACCCCATGAGCCACCCAGGCGCTCCTCTCCCAACTATCTTAATGTTAAAATCTTGCTGGAGGGAAACATGACCTTGACAATGGCAAGGCCTCAATGCCTCTGGTATCTTGTAGGTCCTCTTTAGCATATGAAAGTTCCTTACCTCCCCAACCCCATCCCACATAACCTGCCACCCCTCACATTTCCGGGGCAGCAGCTCTTTCTGCCCACGGGTCCTGTCCCCATGTTTTAATAAACCACCATTTTGTACCAAAGATGCCTCAAGAATTCTTTCAGGGTCATCGGCTCTGGACTCCACCCCACCAACCTCACCTAGATTCTAAAACTTCATCATCTGGCACCCAAACATGGGGCTTTGAGTCTTTACATTTGAATGCTGAGCTTCGGTGCAAAATTGGTGAGCACTTTCTCACTTCTTCCTTTACTCTCATTTCAAGGGCTTTTCAAAGAGTATGGTCTCATTGGAACACTTTCATGTCGATTGCTCAGGCTGTAATCCTCTAGCCCATGGCTACTCTATGGGGAGGAGAATGTCTGCCTTTGCTTGAAGTTAGTACCCTGGCTGGAATGATAATAAGACCCAGAAACCTGATGCCCTCTCTTTATTCCTGTTCTTATATAAAGTTGTCTGTCTTGGGCACGGGACAGCCACCTAAGTAAACAGGACGGCTGCCCATCTAAGACTCCCATGTGACGTTTCCTCTTGATGGATCTAATGTGATCCCCTTTTCATCCTTTGTCTAGCCACTTCTGGCCACGGGACCTCCACAGGGAGCCAGACGAAACCAGTACCTGATTGAATTAAAACCCAACCAGGGACTGTTTCCTAGGGAAGTTGGGGACTTTGTTGATAAGGAAAATGGAGAGCCAGGCACCCGTGTGGCTCCCAAGGACGGGCTGAAGCTGGGGTCGAGGCCTCCAGTCAAAGCTTTAGATGGGAGATCTCAAGTTTCAACACCACGGGTAGGCAAAATGTTTGATGCTCAAGCAGCCGTACCTAGAGTTGCCAGAAAGGCTTTGGGAACTGTCAACAGAGCCACAGAAAATTCAGTAAAGACTAGTGGACCTCTCAAACAGAAGCAGCCAACCTTCTCTGCCAAAAAGGTGACCGAGAAGACTGTCAAAGCAAAAAGCTCTGTTCCTGCCTCTGATGACACCTACCCAGAAATAGAAAAATTCTTTCCCTTCAATCCTTTAGATTTTGAGAGTTTCGACCTGCCTGAAGAACACCAGATTGCACACCTCCCCTTGAATGGAGTGCCTCTCATGATCCTTGATGAGGAGAGAGAGCTTGAAAAGCTGTTACACCTGGGCCCCCCTTCACCTCTGAAGATACCCTCTCCACCATGGGAGTCTAATCTGTTGCAGTCTCCAAGCGTTCTGTCGACCCTGGATGTTGAATTACCACCTGTTTGCTATGACTTAGATATTTAAATTACTTAGCATTTAATAGTTTGTATGTTTTGTATTAATAAAGCAACTCTTTAACAGAAAAAAAAAAGGGGAAGTTGGCTATAAGGACCACATGTGTTGGAATGTCACTTAGACCATGATGGATTTCAGTCTTTACTGTTTCTTGTCAGTGTCCTTTACTAACTACTTGGAGCTACAAAATTCAATAATTTCCCCTTGTAAAATTTTCTAGTATTTTCTATGGGTTAAAATGGCAGAACAGTATGCAACCTTCAGTACAGATGATGGCATGGCACGGAACGGTATTTTAGTCCATTCACCAGGCACCCATCGGCAGCCTAGGATGTGATGGGGTAGGGAAGGGGCGCTGGTACTCCTCCAGGGCCTTTTATGGCAGGAATGCCTTCATGGGAAGGCAGGACCATGGTCAATAGCGATGTCTTGTCTAAGGGACGCCTCCAGTCGCTTTTGACACACAGGAACCTCTGACATATCCTGCGTGGGACTCCACCCAGGAGTCAGGGGAGATTTGGTAATGGACCTTCTTTACTTTTCTGGGACCATGGCCTCAGTAGGCTTCTTTAGTTCCCAAGGGCTCTACCTCGGGGTGCCTTTTAACCCACTGGAGACAAATTGCATTGTAAAACCTAGGAAAGGACTGAGCTCCTGGAACACTGCATGGCCTCAGTGGATCTATCAATTAGATCTCCTCTGCAGGAAATAGGGCAAACGGACCTAGGATACCTTCATTGCTCTACACCAAGACCCTAACCTAAGGGCCTTTTGCAGAATGTGTTTGCCCAAATGGGTCAGCTAGTAAACTCCCTCCTGACATATTGGGTGATAATTATCCAAGTAAGCCACTGCCTGGTAAACCCAGGTTGCTGGAGGATACACAGGCCATCACTAGTAAAGGGGACTCTGACTTTATCTCTCTATATTCCTCCTAATAGATGTGGAGGCTTCTCCCTCACTCATTTCCCATGTTAATGGCTATAACTGGAGCCAACTGGGGTTAGTCTAACTCGGGATGGAGACTTTAAGGAATATTCCCAAGCAGCTGCCAAAACTCCCTTTGTTTTGGGGAAATTCCCTGTCTTCTCTGGCTCAACATGGACTGCCTAACTTCTCCCCCACTTGTTGGTGGGAAAACATGGTGTCTGCTCCTCTGTTGGCTGATGAGCTCTAAAACCGGGAACCCTTTCTCTTCCTTCTGGCAGCACTTTGTTTCCTCTGTCTCCCGCTTTCTCCTGTTTCTGCACCAACTTGGATGTGGCTTGGAAAACTGGTCTCTAGACCATCCTCAGTGCCTCCTACAGCATGGCTCCTTCTCTCTTCACTGTCAAGGAGCAAGAAAAGCACCACCGGACATAGCACTTCCCACTCTAAATTTCTCCACCTGTGTCTCAGGTAAAAACTGAAAATGGGGTGGGCCCAGGTAGAACATAAATCAGTATTTAAACTAAGTTAAGTTTGTTGGTTTAATTAAGATAGACATGATTTGGAATTTACAGCAGTAAACGTGAAACTTTTATTCTATCAGGGTTTACTGAAGGTCAAATAACCTTGTGTTAACTCTGTTGGGTTGTTAGCAAAAAGATGACTAAACTGATGGTTCATTGTCTGTCTCAAAGTTTTCATGGATAATTATTGAGATAGCTTTCAGAGTCTTTGGTAACCTGAAAGTTTATAATTTTGCTTGGATGACAAATGGAATTAAATTTTTTAGACATCTAGGTCTTTTCAAATAAGATAAAATGCTGAGTCATTAATTACTGGATGTAGGTTTGTGCTTTTGACTTCTTACTGCATAGAAAATAAGAATATTAAATCTGTTAGTAAACATATTTTATGCTTAACTGATTCATAAATTGGCCATCTAAAGAATTCTGTTGTAACAGTTCACAATTGGTTAATACTTAGTCTTCACTAGAGATTAAGGTGTTTCTAAGAGTACAAAATTCCACTGACAGCAACTAAGACTGATGGAAATAAGGGAAACAGCTCTGTATGCAGAAAAGTAGGAGATATGTAAAAAAAATAAGGAATGGGAATGCATTTTGTTGAAGGTAAAAGAAGGTAATTTTGTCCTAAATGAGATGGTTGTTTGGAAGGAAATGGCTTGGGACAAAACCTGAATGCAAAGGAAAGTTAGTAGAAGGTTTGTGAAGGGAAATCTTCAGAAAAAGAGTTTTAGGTGTGGTCAGGACAGACTAAGATTGAAATAAATGGGTTTTATTTATTTATTTTTAAAGATTTTATTTATTTATTTGATAGACAGAGATCTCAGGTAGGCAAGAAGGAAGGTGGAGGGTGGGGGCAGGCTCCCTGCTGAGCAGAGCAGCCTGATGCAGGGCTTGGTCCCAGGACCCTGAGATCATGACGTGAGCCAAAGGCAGAGGCTTAACCCACTGAGCCACCCAGGAGCCTCAAACTCTGGTTAACTTAAGAAGAAATGAAATCTCTGGAGATATTTTTGAGTAACTCAAAGATTTGAAGAAAAACCCCAGACCAGAAATGACTTCAAGTCTTCAGCAGATACTAATGCAGCAGTCTCATGATGACTCAGCTTCAGCTCTTTTGTTACTACTACCAAAAAAACAGCAGAAAAAGATGCAGGGTAGGCAGAAACAGGAAATGCCCATTATAGAAGCCACAGACTTCTGAGAAGAATGGAAACAACTGCTTTATCTTCAATGTCGTTTAATATTTTGATTATGACCACAATTATACTCTTACTTCTTACTAACTTATGCCTGCTTGTAACATATGTACATGAATTTTGAGGAACTGGGATACAAAGGCTGGTCAACCTCCAAGAAGAACTTTCCAACAACCACTTCACATGTGCCCCAAGAGTATAAGAGACAAGAAGATATTCTCAGAAGATGAAACCAGGGGCCATGGATATCAACTAACCAGACCAGTCTTTTTAGAGTACAAAGTCAGACCTGATCATGGACTTCCCCACTTCTTGGGGGGTGGGAAGGAGGCCTTCACCTTGTCTATACTGAGGAATTTTAGAGTTACGGTGAAGTGTGTGTGTGTGTGTTTGTGTGTGTGTGTGTGTGTGTGTGTGTCTTCCATTCTTCTCATTTCCGATTGAGTGCTAAGAGTCTGATCTACAGTTACATATTGGGTTTGTGTGACAGCAATGGGCAAAAAAACAATAAAAAAAGTGGGCTTCTCTGGCCAAAGACAAGAGTAAACACCAGGGACTATGGTTGCAGGATTGCAGGGTTCTTGTCTCACAGAGTTGAAGAATGAATCTCATGGACACAAAAGGGTGAAGTGAAGTGAAAGCTTATTAAGTGAAGCTGAGAGTAGTAAAGAAAGCTCTCTATAGTGAAGGGGGTCTCAATAGGTTACCACTGAGGGCTTTTAGTCGTTTATTGAGAACTGACTGGGAAGCTTGAGGCCTTTGAGATTCTTGTGCCTTCTTGGTTTGTTCCATTATCTCTTGTGCAGCTCTATCTCAGGGTCTCCACCTGCCAGGAGTAGCTTCAGAGCCCAGTCAGGGGGTCGCCAGGAGCCTCCTATCTCTTCTGCCTATACCTTCCCCCCTTCCCTCCTCATGGGATAGGACCTGTGGGCAGAAAGAGCTATAGTGGGATTGTGAGCAGTGACAGATTGTATACTTTTTAATTAGTGGGGTTAGGGATCTCACAAGTCTCCAAGGAATGTGGAAGCAAGGCTGTTAGGACACTGAGGGGCCAGCTGCTGCCAAGATAAGGTTCCTTTTAAACATTAAGGCACAAAAGAAGCTGCGAGTTCCTTGAGGAAGGTCACACTCTGCATGTTTCCGGGATCTATCCCTGGGCAAAGCCAGCTGTAAGGAGATTTTAATTTAAGTTCCATTTCTTTTGCCTCTGTTTCCCAAATCACTAGTAACAGTTTGGAATATTTTTACTTTAATTGCATGAACATTATGAGCTCCCTGGTTGCATTAGTGGTATATAAATTAAGGTCCTATTTGGAAAATGAAGCTTTGTTGACTAGACTATGATACATATCTTCTGTGAACACTGCAGAATACCATTGTTGACAACCTGCCATCTGGTATTACCACAGTCTCTTAGGGGTGTGAATCTTTTTTCAGGTCCTATAAACTGTATTTTTCAATATTTTCACTTGAAGGCTAATCTGATACATTTTTGAAAATGATCATAAACATTGCTTTAGACCCATTTTAACATCATCTTAATAGCCCACATAATGGGAAATAGTGTAGTTTATCTGATTATAATCTATTGAAGGCCGACTTTGTAAGGTTTTGTGCTATGATTTGTGGGTGATTAAAATGCATAATATATGACAATTACAATATAGTCCTTGCACTCAAGTAACATAAAAGCCATTGTACAACAGAGAGATGAAATCTTTACACAAAGTATTAGAAATGGCCCTAATGTGACAAGCTAGTTAAAGAGTAATGATGCAACAGAAGAAATAAAGCTTATCGGACAAATCTGAAGCATCCAATTTCCTGAAGGCCAAGAGTTGTTGAAATCTGCAAATCATATATGAGTATCTCATGAGGAATTTTAACCTCCCTTTAGGACATTTTTTTTGTCATATCTGCAAACCACAAATGAAACTCTGGGTTTCCCCCTGCTTTCTTCCTCTTTGTCTTTATAGAGCCAGAGATGATTTAAATGTTGATAAAGGAAAAGCAAGAGTAAATACAAGCAGTCTGTATGAATCATAAATTGGAAAACAGCTTTTGAATTCAAGTTAACCCTTTTATTTATTTATTTATTTATTTTAAGATTTTATTTATTTGGGAGTGAGGGGTGGGGAGCATAAGAAAGAGAAAAGGGGCAGAGGGAGAGGGAGAAGCAGACTCCACACTGAACAGAGAGCCCAACACAGGACTCGGGCCCAGGACTCCGGGATCATGACTTGAGCCGAAGGCAGATGCCAGGCGTCCTCAAGTTGACCATTTTAAAAACTATTTCCATGAAGTCTTATTTTTAATAGCTAATGATTCAGATGATTTGCTCCAGAAATGATGGCCTTAGGCAGAAGTTTAATATCTGCCAAAAGTTTAATGTTTTTCACACATTATGGTGTAAAATATGTGGACTTTGGGCACCTGCTACTCCAGAAGCAACTAAAGTTAAAAAAAAATTGGCTAAGTTCATGAAAAAATACAGGAAAACTTCAAAGTTCCTTCAGAAAAAAATATACAGCAAAAATTTTGTTATCCTATTAATTGTATAACAATTTAATCATAATTCTATCACTAATCAAATAGTCATTGGTGAGTTTGTATCTAATATGATTTTAACCATTTACACAACTTTAATCTTCCTGTTGAAAACAGCATGAAAATTTTCTATTCAAACCTGTAAAATACTACAGAGATGTTAACCAACTGATCCCAGTTTCACCAATGAGCTATATTGATTTATATTATTCAACAGTTTAATGGCTAATAAGTCACTACTGTGTAACATATTAGTTTGGAATCTTTTTCACAAAACCAAACATCATTTTTAATTAATTTTCTTTCTATCTGTATAAATATATCAACCACCCACAGTTGAATGTGGAATGAAAAAGATATCCATGTGCCATCTGAATTTCTGATTCTGAAATCAATGGTTTGATGAACATTGAAAATAAAGGGTGTCATTATATTTTATGCCAGATGGGAAAAGGATTTACACATTAGGCAAGTGAATTTTTATAATTAATAAAATGTATTAAAAATGGTTGGTTTATTTGGATAAACAGATTTTTTATTTATGGATTGAAATTATCATACAATGGTAATTTGTTATATAGGTTCACTTAAAAAATAAATCATACTGTGTGTTGATGCTGCCATCTGTGCCCATACCAAAACAAGGATATTTAGCCTAAGCATATGCAAAGTCTCCAATATGTAATGAAACTGTTCCATAAAAACACACCTGTGGTTGGAAACTATTTTATCTAAATTAAGATGAATAGAATTTGTTTTATAATTGATTAGACAAAAAATACTGTACCAGCTTAAAACAAAGTTCCTTCATAATGTTAATTTCAGAAATGGGAAGGTCATTGAAACTTTTATTAATCTGTTATTAATGATCCCACTTGGGATATAGCTCAGGGCATGCAGTTTCTTCTCTGAGGCAAATTCCATTACTATATGGCTCTTCTTGTCACTTCCCCTCTACTTCTCTATTTTCCAAGAGGCAGTAGATACAAGAGTTTCATTGAAATGAGTTAGAGACACAAGATAAACATCAGAATACCATGCAACATGTTTTTAATGTTTGAAAATAGTCTGTACAAAACAGAGGGCTCAGAAACTAGAAATCTTTTTGTTTTTGAAAGCTTGGTTTCTATTTTTTAAAAGATTTTTTTTTGTCAGCAATTTTCAGATTCATTTAAATGAAGGCTGTCCTTTCTTACATTTCAGAAAACACTTTAGTGGACACTTTGATTTTGCAAAAGGGAAAGCCACAATCCTATTCTTCAGTGGAGGTGTTAGAGACAATGAGGTGTTAAATTGCTCTTATAATGATGTTTCATTATCACCAGAGTTGCACCCTGGGGACTATTACTCAGAAGCAAGCCTTTGACTGCAGAAGAAAAAGATTTTTCTCTGCTCTTACAAGAGCCCCTGAGAAAGGGGATGGAGAGTTGACCTTGCAGTACTTGGGAAGATGTAAAGAGGTAGATGATAAGAGATGGAGAAAGAAACTGAAAATGAATGAGAAACCATACATTTGTCGAAGACAATGATCTAGGGATTGTAGGAAGTTGGTATACTTTATACACACACCTTGGTTAACTCAATCAATACAATTGAGGGTCTTTATACTGCTATGCATTCTAATGGAGTTATTTATTAACTACTATCCACAGACACTACTATCTTCAGCTTCTTAGTAATCTTTACTGTTCTTCTACATGGAAGTGATCTCAGTGGGGACAGTGAAAGCCCTCTAGAGGATATTTAGGAAAAATGTAGGGGCAGTTTGGATTGGCCCAAGAATGGCAGAGAACTATTGCTATTTTTATGGGTTGAATGTCAAGAATCTTGGATACCCCCAATCTTCGAAAGAGTCACATGCAACAAAGAATTATCTTACCTCTCTATGATTTGAATGGCCCATCATTTATGCAGTCTGAGAGCAAATTAATGATTCAAGAACCTAACTCTAAGGTATTTAAAACAAAAGTATTTTTTTGCAAAGTTTTAAAGTTCAGTGAATGTTTCAAGGAATGCATCTACACTGAAGGCAGTGTAGGCAGATGAAACATTGTTATCTTTGAAAATTTACCAAGGTTGTTCACCATTTTGAAAAATGTATCACCAATGGCAACACTATTCCAAACATTTGAGTGATAATTACAAACCATGTGTAAATCGGTCTGCATTTATTTGTACATACTGCATTGTCAGTGATTCCAAGTATAGGCATGAACATTGCTCTTGGCGTTCTGTGTCCCATGTATTTCCAGTGTAGTCACTCCAAGCACTTATTTATATAATAATGTTTTTAGTATCTTTTTACAAAATATTTTTATTTTTCCTTTATTTTAAAGGTCAGACACTATGTTTCTTTTTATTAGAAAATACTTTGTTAAGTCTACCATCTTGCTACCTTTTTTCTATTCTTACCTGTTTTTCTTGTACAGAAAATTTTAGAAACAAAGCAAATATTATCACAGGAGAATTAGCTGAATCAATGACAATGTATTTGTACCATGAAATATTTCACAGTAATTAAAAAGAATGAATTACTTTTGTCTCAAAGAGATTTTGTATTGTTTGGTGTGAAAAATCAAGACATAGTCAAGAATGTATAATAAAATGCCATTTTGTAAAATAGGTCATGATATAAAATGTTGATGTATGATTATATCAGATGAGTGAAGAACAGAAATATTTATACTAGGTTGTTATCATGTATTATTTTGTGGGGTTGGAAGATCACAGGGTGATGAAAAAAGGTTAGGCAAAGAATAATAGAGGAAAAGTGCATGTGTTTGCATATTTAAGTAAAATTACATATATATGTATATATATAACTAAACATTTTAAAAAGATTTAAGTACATGAAAAAAAGGAAAATCACCTATCAAAGAGGAACAGCTTTTTAAAAAAGATTTTATTTATTTACTTGAGAGAGTGAGAATGAGAGAAAGAGCATGAGAGGCGAGCAGGTCAGAGGGAGAAGCAGATTCCCCCCGGAGCTGGGAGCCTGATGTGGGACTGGATACCGGGACTCCAGGATCATGACCTGAGCAAAGGGTCAGCTTAACCAACTAAGCTAGATAGGCACTCCCAGCTTTGACTAATTACAATATATCACTGGAGTTTTTATCTCAGGAAGGAATGAACTAGAAGTGTGCTTTTGGGAGAAGCCCATTTCCAGTTACATGCCTCAGTTAATCTACTGCAGTTTTCTAAAACTGGTGTCAGAGAACATGCGCTGTGACTTACAGAACATGCGCTGTGACTTACAAAAAACGAAGCGCTGGGACTGATGACAAGGGATGTATTTGTGGTCACTGTCTTTGTGTCTGGGTGACCTGACTGTCAGGATTCTGAGTTCAAACACTTTGATTGAGCTTAACCCACAACAGCTCTCGCCCAGTGAAGGACATTTCTGGAAGTTCAGCTTTTGGGGAAAAAAAAAAAAAAAAGCACAAATCTGAAGCATATTTTATTTTATTTTTAAGATTTTATTTATTTATTCAACAGACAGAGATCACAAGTAGGCAGAGAGGCAGGCAGAGAGAGGAGGAAGCAGGCTCCTGCTGAGCAGAGAGCCCAATGCAGGGCTCGATCTCAGGACCCTGAGATCATGACCTGAGCCGAAGGCAGAGGCTTTAACCCGCTGAGCCACCCAGGCGCCCCTGAAGCATATTTTAAAAATATTATAAAGTTACAATATTTTTTTACAGTTAGAAACAAAATTTCCTCTAAGAACCATAGTTATTTTTCTTATTGTTCAGAGTCTTCAAACACAATCCTGTTAGCCCATTCATGATCTTGTTTTACTGCTTACCAAAAATGCAGCAATTCAGAGGGAAACACATCAATGTTATTGTATTTTAAATATTTTGAGGCACTTTTATTGAAATTAGAAAAATTGAAACTCTAATGGCTACTCAAATTATAGTTTTCTGGGAGAAACCAACAATTGAACATTAAAATGCAGGAAGGCATTCTAAGAAGGAAAACCTAATGCCTTATCAACAGGAAAGTTTATAGATCACAAAAAAAGGAAAGAGAGAGACAGAGGAAGGAAAGAAGGGAGCAAAGAAAGAAGGAAGGAAAAAGGGCGTTTTCCTCTCCAGAAAAGGCAAGTATTGGGCACCTGCTGGTTACTTCTTCTTTCCTTTCTTTTTTTTCTGTGTGTCTGGAGACAGCGTGTTCTTCTCTGGCTCCACCGGACTTGTTGCCTCTTCCACAGCCAGAGCTTCCAATCTTAGGCGCTCAGCTTCCAGCAACTTGTTTCTATACTCTTCCCGGATATCGAAGATCTTCTGTCGGGCTTCATCTAAAGAGTCCTATTCCAAAACAAAATCCTAAGCAATTAAGATTTACTAATAAAAGCTCATGGTCCCAGAAAAAATTAAAAAAAAAAACAAAAAAAAACAAAAAACAAAACAAAACAATCCCCTTATCCCTTCCTCATGCCAATAGATTTCTGTGGCAAATTACAGAAGAGAGACCAAAAAAATTAGGTTATGGTCTCAAATGTTTATCAACACATGAAACATGAGACAGCAACAAAAGGCACATGAGATTTTAACAAAATGGTGAATAAAAGCATCAGCAGGAGAAAGAGACAGAAAGGTGAAGAGATAGGCAAGAGTTCAAATATAATCTCTAGAAAACAGGCAGCTCAGAGTGACTCTCACCGTAATTGTGCTCAGTAAGTTACTGTACTAGACCTGATGTACTGTACTAGTGAGTTACTGTACTAGACCTGATGTACTGTACTAGTGACTTACTGTACTAGACCTGATGTACTGTACTAGTAAGTTACTTGTACTAGGCCTGATGTATTGTACTAATGAGTTACCTGTACTAGACCTGATGTACTGTATTAGTAAGTTACTTGTACTAGACCTGATGAAATGTGCTTGGCATGTATTTGAAGAACTTTCAAATACCATCACCCAGTTCACTACTTATCTTTGTTATCGTCAGTTTGGCTCTCATTCAAGTTTAATTAAAAATGAGAGACCACATCTTTGTCCAATTCTTACTTACCCCTACCCTCTCCTCCTGGATCAACTGATTCACTCGGTTTTCTGGACCTCAGGCCCCACTGACTTTTCTTCTACTTCACTAACTGCTCCTTGTCAGTTGCCTCTGCTGACGTCTCCTCTTCTCCTTTATTTCTTAATGAGGAAATGGCCACGTCTTAAATCTTAGACTTCTTTCCTTGGTGGTTTTATCTAAACCTGTGGCTTTAGATTCCATTTCCACACTGATGGGTCCCCTACTTTTTAAATCTCCAGCCCAGATCTCACTCCTAAATTCCAGAACCATATATCTAACTTCTATTCAGTATCTCCAGATGACTATAATAGATACTTAAGAATGCCTTTTTTTGATACAATAGGTATATCCAAAAATGTCCCAAATTGAAATCTTTGTCTTTTCTTTCAAGCCATCAGATCCAATGGCAACTCAACCTGATCAGTTGTTTAGCCAAAAACCTTAGAGCATTTCTTGACTCTTTACTTTCTCTTATAGTATACCAACAATCCATCAGGAAATCCTGATTCTACTTTCAAAATATACATATATATAACTAAATTTGTATTATAGTTTATATTTTCAAAAAAAAGGGTAATTTTCAAAGCTTAATGTCAGCTCCAGGCACCATCCTAAAAATGTTCACAAATAAAGCAGTGATATAACTAAGTCCCAATGTAGCTTTCCTAAGAAGCTTTGGCTTTCTTATTTCATTTGGGTTTCTGATAGTATGAGCACAATCACGGTCCATCCTGTTGATTGTTTCCTGTTTCAAAAATGATATAATTAAAAAAAAAAATAATGAACTGATGTTAACCAGAAGAGAAGCATCTAGAAACAACTGTTTTGTCTGCATTGCTAAATTCTTTGAGAAATTTTCTGTGGTTTTGCAACATGCATGATTGTGGTAGAGATTATGGAAGAGCTGAATGTCAAAATGAGACTTTTTTCAAATCTTTTGATGAAAGAAAATTACTGTATCCACCACAATATAATTGGCTTCGCTAAATCAATTGTACAAGATGGTAGTAGTACCATATTAAAAAGAGAGAGAAAGTCATCTAAAGGATTTAGGATAAAGTAAGTTTAATTTAGGCCAGTAATCTCTTGAGGATTGGTATCTTTTTCTCCCATCTAATAAGAAATGTGATACTGACAATGTTTCTATTAAGTTTGATTCAACCAAAACTAGGGTTTTTATACCTCACACATCCTATTCACATTCAAACTAAATTCTATAGAAGATAGATTTAAAGTGTGCACATACTTTATATATATGCTTATATATTATATATTTTTATATGATAAATATTTATAATATTTATAAATAATATGTATAAAATAAACATACCTTTCCATGTTAAATCAATAAACAAATACACATATAGGGTGATTGTTTTAAAGAAAATAATAAGGCCAGGCATGGGCCTTCAGATATTGAGAGATGCTAACTCTAAAAGGGTAGCCAGAGAATATCTCTCTAATAAAGTAGCAATAGATATAAGATCTCAGAAAGTGAAGCTGTAAACCATTTGGCCCTCTAGGGGGAAGAATATTCCAGGACAAGGTTAAGAGCAAGTTAAAGGCCCAGAGGTGGGAACATGTCTGGCTATTAGTGGAAAGGTGAAGTCAGTTTGGAAAAAAACAAAAGAAGCAAAGCAGATAGAATTATGGAGGGAAAAGATCAGAGAGGAAAGCGGACACTAGATTATATAGATTATATAGAACTCTAGACACCATAATAAAGACTTCTTTTTCTTAGTGAAATGTGAAGTCATTACAGGAGTGAAATTTTAGAGATGTACTATGTACTATGTACTATGCACTATGTACTATGATCACCACTAGTGCAACTCATAAAATATTCGCAGTTCTCTTCCAGGCATAAAGTAGCATAGCATTCTTAGTCTTAGTCTTAGTTTTAATCTGCTAGAGCTTTTGTTACAAAGTGCCACAAACTGGGTATCTTAAGGAACCAGAATTTATTGTTTCAGCATTACTGATGCTAGAAATTTGAAATCAAGGTGTCCGCAAGGCTAATTCCTTCACTGTCGCAGTATGTGACCATGTGATTAGCTTTGACCAGTGAAATGTGACTATGAAACATAAATGTGATGAGAAGGGCCCTCTGCTGACCTTCCCTGTACATGCAGCTAGAAGGAGAAATACTCTTCTGTTGTTTTAATCCAAGAGTTGGCAAATGAAGGCCTGTGGAAAAATCTGGCTCATTGCCTATTTTTCTAAATAAAGGTTTACTGGAACACACGTAGACATTATCTTTGACTGAATTTGTATGAAGAACAGCAGAGCTGAGTAGATACCATACCTGACCTGCAAAGGCAAAAATATTTACTATCTGGTCTTTTACAGAAAACAAGTTTGATAACCCCTATCTTAAGCCACTGAGACACTGATGCTATTGGTTACCACAGGATAAAATCATTTTCCTGATGGTTACTATCATTTTGGTTTGAAGCAGAGATTCCATTGTAGAAGAACAAGATGGCAGCAGTGAGATCAGTCAGGAGGCTGTGGCGATAACTCTGAATAGAAAACACCAGTGGTTTGGACTAGGGTGGTAGGCATAGAGAGAACGAAAAGTGATTGAATTATAGGTATATTTTCAAGGTGATGCTGACAAGTATTGATAATGGATTAGGTGAAAGAGGTGAAAGAAGTCAAGGATGTCTCTGAAGTCTGTGCTCTGAGCAACTGAGAGAGTACAACTGCCCTTTCTGAGTGGGGAATATTGGTGCAGGTGATACGTTTGGGTTGATGGGAGAAAGAGGGCAAGAATGATAGAATTTGGACTGGCAGAGGTTTGCTGAAGGTGCCTATTGGACAAGCAAGAGGATGTGCCAACTAGACATATTTCTGAGCCTTTCAGGGATTCCATGGAGCAAATTGGGTTATTTTAAGAGATTTTCTGCTACCAGCTTAGAATTTGGCTGCCTCAAGTCTCTTAATACCATCTTCACCCAGCTCTCTTTACCTACACACATATTTTGTTGTTGTCTTCTCTCTCCTTCCTCCCATTTTTGTGGATAGATCCTCAATACTGCATTTTGGAGGGGTTTAAGGAAATAAGTGAAATTCGGTGTGTTTCACCGATCCTCCATCTTTTCTGAGGAGTTGGGAACTAAACGCTTTCAAGACTGCTTCCCACCCAAGTCCTATATAAGTCTATGATATCTTTTTAGAATGTGTCAACCGTACTCTGTATGTTGAGACTCACCCGCATCTCCCCATACATCTCCAGGATTTTATCCTTTACTTTAAGCTGTTCCTCTTGGTCAATGTCTCGAACGCTGAGGACTCTGGTCCTATACTGGCGGAACTGATGAACCTCCTCTGCCTTTTGCATTGCCTGATGCTGGTTCAATTCCTCTGTTTGCAGCATAGGGTCAAAGTCCATTGTTTTTCTATAAAATCATCAAAAGAGATGGATAAATCATTTTGGAATGCTGGAATTCAAATAATTTAAAATTATATGAACAGTGAGGTGGTCTGAATCCAATCAAATGTTAGGAATAGAAAGGATAAACTTACTATTTTTTGATGGGCTATTCTCTGTTTATTGAGTCACTAATATTTTAGGAAACAATTCTAGGAAAGTACAAGGAAAATCAGATGCTTCATCTGATGAGGTGTTCATGGAATTGGTGTTGAAAAGTATGAGACTATTTGGAGGTCTTTCCTTTTTTAATTTATGCAGCTAAATAATGTTGAATATATTTTCAAACTTATAAGTATGTCTGAGTAACTATCTCTCTCTGTTAATCCTACTGTCTGGTTCTTAATAAAATTAAATGTACTTAAATAATGCCAGCAGACATAGTGGGAATTTTCTGCAGCTCAACTCACCTTAATCAACTTACAAATTAAATCTTTACAGAAAATATTCAAATGCTTTTGTGATTGACTTAATAAAACATTTGCTAAATTTGGGGGGTAAAATCACGTACTCCTAAAAATTTGAATACACTGATATATATTAAGCATTTAAGTTCAAATTTTCAGTTGTTTAGCAACTGCTTATTAATGTATCCAAAATTCTGTGAACACAGATGTCTGCATTAATCATGTTTATTAAAACTTACCGTACATACTGAGTTAAGTTTACACATTCTAGTGCTTTTCGAATAAGTTGTGGAGACATTTCCAAAATTGTTGGGGATCGTGAACGAGATCCTGTTAAAAAAATAAGTTCCAGGATTTCAGAAAAAGAATCAACACTGCCTACATGACTGTTATATCTTATTTTAATTAAAAATAATATCTTCTGTTTAAAAAAAACATTGATTGGACTTGTCTAATATGATTTTAATGTGATTCAATGCAACTTTATTAAAATCTATTTCATATTTATCTTCTAGTTGGTGTTACTATACTTACAGTTACTTGAGGGAGATGGCAAAGCGAATATACTCTATAAGAAGAGTAACAGAATGTTACCACACTGGTAGTTAAATGGAGATGGAGACAAGAAGTAAAAGTCATGCTGTATTTCATCATACACAAATTAAATGACCCAATATTTAAAGTGCTTCTTCTAGAGGTAAAAACCATCATAAACACCACCAGGGGTGGAATATAAAAATAATTACAACACAGTAGTCTACTTTAAGAAACTTGCAGATCCAGTGGAGTAGGCAATATATAGCAGGTAAACACTGACAATCAAGTTAGCAGGAAATTTCTACTCCCGAAACACATATGAACCCACAAGAACAAACTTAATAAGGAGATTTTAGAAACTATAATATTAACCACTCAGAGTTTACAGGACATTTAATCTCCTTTTTAAAAAATTATTGGAGTATAATTTACATACCATAAATTCACCCATTTTAAAAGTATAAGTTAATGCTTTTTCATATGTTTACAGAGTTGTGTGACCAGCACCCAAATTCAGTCTCAAAACATTTCCATTCTCCACGTAAAATCTCCTATGCCTTTTACAGCCCTTCTTCATTCCCATCACAAGCCTAGGGCAGCCATTGATGTACTTTGTCTCTATAGATCTGTCTTTCTTGGATATTCCATGTAACTAAGAATGGTAAAATGACATCTAACTTTTTAAGAAACTGTCAAATCATAGTGTTTTGATTACTGTTAACTTCAAAATAAATTCTGAAAACATGAAGTGAAGATCTTCCCCCTTGTTTCTTTATCAAAATTACTTTGGTCATTCCAGGTCTTTTGCATTTCCAAGTAAGTTTTGGGATCAAGTTGCTAAATTCTATAAAATGTCTACTAGAATTGTGATGGAGATTATACTGAATTTATAGATCAATTTGGGGAGAAAAGCCATCTGACCAAATTGAGTCTTCTAGTCTAAAGCATGGACTGCCTCCTTCTTTCTTTAGATTTTTAAAAATTTCCTTTAGTGACATTTTGTAGTTTTTGGTATACAGGTCTTGCACTTTTAGAAATTTATTTCCATACATTTATTACTGACATTACTGTGAATAAAAGGGTCTTAATTTTCTTTTTTGATCACTCATTGATATTATGTAGAAATGAAAGTAATTTTTGTATATTAATCTTGTATCTTGTACTTTTTATTTAGTTATATGCCTTCAGAGTTTTAACATGTCTTTTAATTAATTTTCAGTTTATTAGTGCTTTAGGGGAGAGGTTATGTTAAATCCTAACTTTGCCATCAGGACGTCTCACGTCCACAGACTATTTAGTCTTACTTTTTACACAGGGTTGTGATCCCCTCCTACAATATTGGAAAGTGCTTAATTTGTAACAACTTGTTAAAAGTGATCACTCATTCAGAAATTCAATCTAATATAAACCTTTAAAAAACATTTTAAACATGATGTACAAATTATTCATTTTTTGGAAAATACATGAAGACATGGTACATGTGAAATAAAAAAATATCCCAACTCAACTCTATGATGAAAACATCAATTCAATCATGTCTTTCATTTTATAACATAAAACATTCCTGAAGAATTAACATTTTATAATATGTTTTTTAGGAACCAGGAGCCAATAACTTTTCTTTTTTCATTGTGATGACTATGGGATTTTAGATTTCTAAAGTTCATTTGCTTTTCTTATGAACATATCTACTTATGTTGGCTATATTTTTGGCATTTCAAACATTAGTTGTTTTGATAAGACACTAACTCTGCTGACTTTAACTGGAAAGTAAATACTCACTGATTAATTAGATAGTTGTGTTTTCTTGCCTTCTGCCAGATAACATATATTGAAACAGAAGAGGGTGTGGGAAAGGGGCAGAGAAGTTTAACCTTCATGTTCTTTTTTTTTTTTTAAGATTTTATTTATTTATTTGACATATGGAGATCACAGAGAAGCAGGCAGAGAGAGAGGAGGAAGCAGGCTCCCTGCCGAGCAGAGAGCCTGATTCGGGGCTCGATCCCAGGACCCTGGGATCATGACCTGAGCCGAACGTAGAGGCTTTAACCCACTGAGCCACCCAGGCGCCCCTAACCTTCATGTTCTGGCTACTAAACTCTTTTATGTCAGAATAGGGTGTGAGTGTATTATGACAGCCTTGTATGTTTCCAACGGACTAAGGGAGAAAACTTACTTCGTCATAGATAAGTCTAAAAATCGCTGTTCAAGGGCATAGTGATTGTGAAGCCTGGGGAAAAGATGTGGGAATAAAGACAAAGATCACCTGCAACGTTTGTAAAAAGCATTTTCTAGAGGCTCCCAGAGGTAAAGGGGAAGTGGAAAGCAATGTTTAGATTGTTGAACTTGACAATGGCTTTGGTATTGAGAAAGAATGCTTAGGTGTGAAATCCATAGTAATATCATTTCCATATGCCCTCTGGTACTATGAAGGAAATTGTTCTAAGTTACCTGCTGTATGAAAATAGGAAGTAGCAAGAATAAGGTAGGGGGTTTTTTTGTTTTGCTTTTAGAGATTTTATTTATTTATTAGAGAGAGAGATTGAGCATGAGTGAGGTGAAGGGCAGAGGGAGAAGCAGACTCCATGCTGAGCAGGGAGCCCGATGTGGGACTTGATCCTAGGACTCTGGGGTCATGACCTGAGCCAAAGGCAGATCTTAAGCAAATGAGCCATCCAATCACCCAAGAATAACACAGTTTTGTGGGAAATCCAAATTTCAAAGGAATAAAGAGACCAGATCATGCAAAGTTCTCCCAGGGTCTGTAATCTCTTACAGGTAATGCTTCTCCAGGAGTGAGGGCTAATATGGGGCACCAACAGCAGAGGTAAGAGCATCCCATGGAGTTCCAGAGAACAGCTGGACAACCAGACTCATTGTTCTCAAGCAAGATTCCTTTTATAACCCCTGTACCCAAAGTCCATGGCCATGTTTCAGTGCTGTAAGAGGTCCTGGAAACCAAATACCACACCTTTTCTTGGAGGGAGAAGGGGTCGACTTTTCTTGATATTGTGTGAGTAAATTTATATTTTATTTTACATGTAATATAGTATATATTATATTATACATATATTATTTATATTCAATAAAAGTGATAATAAAACACATTTCAGAATGTGTTGAAGACATTTTTGGTTGAGGACAGGCCATTTGGCCTCAGTTCTCCATTTCCACTCAAATTTACCTTTCCTCCCTGTTTCCTACCCCCTCCTTTCCATCCCAAAGTAGACTCTTTCATAGTGCTGTGAACTTTAATAGAAAGGTCTAAAGACCGAAGGCCAAAAGTGTAAAGAAATGAAGAACACGAAAACTGACACAGAAGCAGTCCCTCCCAACACACTGGTCTAGGGCTTTGTACAGAAAATGATTCCACACCATGACTGAGGGGACACACTGGCCAAGGCTGGAGTGAAGAATCATGATTACATTCCATTTTTGCAACTTAAAAAAATTACTTTGTTAGCATATAAACAGGTCGACCTCCAAACATAATTAGATTTTCATTTCACAAGTCTTTAACCAAGTGTGAGGAAAAGTTTATGTTCCATTAGAGATCACAACATGTGGAATGAAAAGAACGAGGATTTGAGTCCTGATTCACCGCACATTGTTTCAGCTTCCTGCCCTCGCGTGAGACATTTATCAATCACTTAAATTTTGAGGCAGAGATAGCGGTATATGCTTTGTCTAGTTCATAGAGGCTCCAGTGAGATAATAGATGTAAAACCACTCTACAAATTAAATATTAACATAGAATGATAGCTGTTATTCTAAATAAGTTTTAGCGTTACATCATGTATGTCATTATTTATTAAACGAGTGCCTACTTTCAAAATATTGGCTAAAAAAATGGAATCTCCTGTTACTGCAGTAAAAGAGCCCTTTGAATTTTGGAATTTTCCTCTTCCTTGTGGAACTCCTTCAAGGACATGGTTTAGCCATAAGCAGTTTTTAATTTAAAAATTCCCAGACTGGTTTAGCAATTTTGAGAAAAGAACCATTGCGGTTGGTGTTTCTGAGGATGCATCCTTTCAAAATATCTTTCTTACCTGCCTGGGTTCTGAACAAGTAGAGAAATAAAGATTAAGATTTTTGCTACTGATACAGGTATAATTGGAGAATGTAGCTCCATGTGAGAGGCAAATGGGCCACAGTCACAGAACGCGACAGCCAGCTGACCCCTGCCATTCACCTCACTACCATAGGTAGTGGTTCCAACTCAAGGACAAGCAAGGGACTCAGGATCCCCTATGGGCAGCCAGATTTATTGTTTCAACCACAGAGGATACTTAGCCCCTTAGCAATTTAGTCCCTTCATCCAGGAGTTGCTCAGAGGAAATCCTTCCTCGGGGAAACCAGCATGCAAAGACATTTCTCTGTTAAAAACTTCCCTAGAGGATTTACACTGATTTTAGTGAACAAATACGAATCCCCACTATACAAAAATGAACCAAATCAGTGTGGCTTGTGCACCACTAAAAACTCATCCCTCTCCTCCAAAATTTTAGAATCCAAATATTTAAAATTTGTTATAAAAGGTAAGAAGAAAATATACCATGAAGCCTATGGTAGATTAAAAAAAATAATAAAGTATCTGTGTTTGGTGACAATGGCATGCGTGGTCACTGCAATTTTATTTTTAGTGTTTGTAGACATATGGAAGTGTACAAAAATATACCTGCTGTGTGTTTTTTGCTTTTTGTTTTGGTCCACTTCTACCTTTAAGTTAACTACTGAGCAATGAGGTCATTGAGCCGATTATCAACTCTGATAAACAAAATGAAGACCTATGAATCCAAAATACGTATTTTTCTAGCTATAACCCTACACATCACATGTGTTTTGTCAGTGTCTTTCCAGAATTTTTATTTCCAAGTACATATTTTTCTTACAAACGAGAACACCACTTACTGATCTCCTTCCGCACGCTCTGCTCCTCCTTCCCTGCTGGGGACGTTCCTCCGCTTTCGCTGCTCCCGGATTTGGAAAGATCCTTCAAGCCCTTCCCCATTTGCCACTTCTTCCACAGCATATTCCCTGACGACACGACATCTTTGTTATCGGAACTCACAGAACTCTTTGTTTCTGACTCTCTTGTGGCACTTGACAAAGTTTCAACTACAACACGACATGTGCGTTAGCCAAGACAAGCTTGTATTCTATAAAATCATATGCAGAAAGTAGCGAGGGCTTGTGGGAACCAGGTTTGGAGCTGACTGGAAAGCTTTGCCACCTCCAACGAGAGCACTAGTGATAATAATCATTGGTAGCCTCAGAAATTATTTGGATGGCCCAAACCACTGATGTGTCTGGAAGCATACCTCAGGATACCAACACATAACATAAAAATAGAGGCTTTGGGGAGGTGAGACATTGCAAGTGGAAATGGGATCTCTGAACACTGGGACCACTGCTAGGGTGGGCCCTGGAGGAGGTAGCAACCTTCCTTGTATGGGAAATGTATGTGAATGTGGTTCTCTCTGGAGAAGGAGCCCTATGTCTAGGCACTTGTCTAAAATTATCTTAAAAAGAGGTGAGAAGAGCTCTTGCTTGTGAAGTTGCAAAGCTGGGAAGTTTTTCCTTAATGCTACAATTCTGCTCCCACTGTTCTAGATCTTTATGCCTGGGGGAGAAAAAACTGTGTAAAACCTATCACAGCTTCCACGTTATACAGACATTCTCCCCCCATTTATCAATAGCAGATAATTTAATTAATGTTATATTCTGCTTTGAATAAAAGGTGATAATAGGTTAGTAATTGAAAGCATGGAGAAATGTTAAAATAAATACACATTTTAACATATTATTAAAATTGATGTACCCTTCAGACAAAATGGATCAAAAAAATTAAAAATAAATTTATTTTAGGAAGTTTAACTTAAATAAAATAGACAAATTTCTTCTAAAACACACTTTACAATCTGACAAGAGTTAGAAGAGCTTCATTTCATGGTGAGGGATGGAAAGTATATACTGTATTAGTCCAAATATATGAAGTTCAAGAACAGGCAAAATGGAAACAGGGTAATAGAGGTCAGACTAGTTGTTACTTTGAGGGAGAAAATGGCTGACGGAAGGGGAATGAGGAAGACTTTGGGGATGTTTAAGTGTTTTATATCTTGATAATGGTGGTTCCAGAGTGTGTACGGATATAAAAATTTGTCAAGTTGTACAGTGAATATTTGTGTCTTTACTGCGTGAATGTTGTAGGACAAGGTCAGCCTCCTCTGAGCCTTGCTCTCGACTAGGCCTTGTCCTTGGTTTGTGAATTCCAGTTTAGGCAAAGAATACTGCTGGACTAATTTATCAAGAAATGCCCCCCACCCCCGCTTTGATATTCCAATCCAGCTCCTCTCTTCCCCCTACCCTCGATATCTAACCAAGTTTTCTGGGTAACTTTCCACCCACTCCCTACCTAGTCACTATAAAATCCCACTTGTCCCTGCTGTATTCAAAGTTGAATTCAATCTCTCTCTCTCCTACTGTAACAGTCTTGACTCCTATTGCAATAGTTTGAATAGTGTTCCTTGTCACTTTTAACAAGTGTCCTGTGCAACATTTTTCTTTTCATATAACTTAATATATTTTTAAAAACAATAATAAACTCTAATAAAATAATAAAATTTAAAATAATGAGATGATAGAATCATAATAAAACCTATTCACTTTTGTATTCTTGATATGACATTAGACTTTAACACTTAGAAAAGTGAGTACTTTGGGAGTTAGAAATATTTCAAATCCTACTCTATCACTTTTTAGATCTGTGACTTAGGAAGTTTGGTGACTCTCTGAGCATTGGTTTCTTTATCTGTAAAAAGGAATAATAGTGTCTACCTCATAGTTGTTGTAAGTTAAAAGGAGATAAACAGTTCTGTGAAGAGTACCCATCCCAGGAAACAAAATCAGGGTGATATTTGCTGTTTATACTCTTATATAAAAAGTTAAGGGGGCATTATCATTATAAAAATCATTGAATTGCATTCCTAAGAACATAAACATGGAAAAGCATAGTTGGGGATGTTAACATCTTCAGCCTACCTTGGCATCCCAAGGAGGTTATAGATAGGGGCAGTGAAGGGTTAGTGAAGGTGCTCTGGGGTCATGGAGAGCTATCTGTAAGCTGGCCTGTCTCTGGGTATCTTGTGAATTTAGCAAATTGCAAAGTAAATCACTCTGGGCCTGTGTCCTTATTGGTAAGCCAGAAATCATATTATAGATTACAGATTATAGTGAATTCATGTGAGTGTTCAATGAAATAATTAGTATTTTCAGTTCTGGGCCCACAACAATCACTCAATAAAAGCAGTTAGCTTTATCTTATTGTTATTATTCACAGCTATTATTACTAGAAAGTTGCCAGATTAACAGTCGTGGGCCTGCCTTCAAATTCACACACTGCTATCTTGACCTAGGCTTCACTCTTATTTATGGTTTCATCTTTTCTTAAATGGAGAAAACCATACCTACTTGGGGAGAAAGCAAACATCTGCTTGATTTAAAAAAAAAAAAAAAATCAGAATCTATTTTCCTATCCTGTAGAATCCTCTGTCTTTTAAGAGGTGCAAAGCACAGCTCCATGCTCTGAGATGGCTGGGGCAGGGCTCACTGACCTTCCTCCAGAGCTTTGGTTTGGCTCTCAGACACAGGCATGCTGTCCGCATCCGGTATTTTCTTAATGAACCGGCTGAGGTAATGCAGGCGAGCCTGGGAAGCCTAAAGAACAAACATTATCAATGAATGGCCCAGGAAACAACATTTCAAGAGTGCATGAAAGAAAGAGGAAAGTGAGAATAAATAATGGCAGTTTGAACTAGGCCAGCTCTTATTATCCAATAAACTCAAATTCTAAGCCATCCATAATTCTGACAGTTCTTTCTGAGAGCTAACGAAGAAGCAGTCTTAAAACGGATACACAAGGCCTGCAGCCTTAGGTCCAGTTGCTCCTGAACCTTTTTCATCTGGCTTAATAACCCTGAGTAGGGACATGAAACACATATGAGTAATAATGGCTCACTATAGCGATGATTCTTACATAGAGTAGGGAGGGAGATGTGAAGTATGTATATTCCACAAGGAGCAGCACAGGCTTTTTATCCACTCAAGGCTCTTCAAAGTACATGAAAACCCATATTAAACATGTTTATGCTTTCTTACTTAGGAGTGTGAGGACAGACATGGATACTGATGAGGAAACAGAAGGCAAGCTGAGGACAAAGCAGAACCTGACACCCCACAAACCCCCCCACCCCACCCCCACCAATGGGATCTATGTGACATTCCTCAGGCTCTTTCTGGCTGCCCTAAAACTAAGGAAAGGAAAAACAAATAGTTAATCTATAGAGATCACAATCCTGCAAGACCCAAATCTCCCTCAGTTTACAAATGTCTCAGCAATTTATAAGAACGAAGCACTTCTATCAACAGCCTAGCTTCCAGAAGGAAATGTAGATACAATTATATGTGCTTATAACCTGCAGCCTATTCACAGATACTTGAAGCAGGCAGAGTATAATGTTCCTCCAGGAAGTTTCCAACTATCTTCATGTTAATGCCTTGCTAGAGGGTAAAACAACCTAACTTGACAGTCGCAAGGCCTGTAGTATCCTGTGAGTCTTCTTTAACAATGAAAGTTCTTTCACAAACCTCTCTTCTTCCTTACCTCTCCCAACCCCATACTATATAGTCAGCCACCCCTCACAACCTTGAGCAGCAGCTCTTTCCGCCTATGGGTCCTGCCCCTGTGCTTCAATAAACCAATATTTTGCACCAAAGACGTCACAAGAATTCTTTCTTGGTCATTGGCTCTAGACCTCACCCCACTGAACCTCATGTATATTCCAAAACCACATCAATACAGCCCACACTACGTAAAAGAACGAGGGAACCCACAGTTTGGACCAATAAAGTGGCACCATCATGTGCTTCCCTTTTGTGAGTCATCTGGTATCAGCCATTCTGCACATTTCACAGTGTGTTTAAATATGGTCTTAACATGTAGTTAGTGTCTAACAAAATTCCAGATACCGTTCCTAAAGGAAAGACGATATGCTTTCACCGTCGTGGCTCTCACTTCAGACCGGTGCCTAGGAATGGAAAGTTAAAGAACAACTTTTCCAACTCAAGTGACCTTGATAGCTCTTCCTGGCTCAGTCATCTCCCAGGCTTGCTTCATGGCTCGGATTTCATCTGCTCGTTCTGTATCCTTTTTCACTTCAAAAAATTCTGCTTCATTGTGTTCTGTGACCAACCTCAAAATCCAGTAGGGTTTATTTGGGTCTTCTTGTTGAGAGTGAACAGTGGATATCTGATAAATAAAAACCTTTGGGTTAGGTATTGCCCTCCAGTCAAAAGGGTCTGGATTTTAGCTCACAACCCATAATTTCACTATTAAGTATATACCCAGGAGAAATAAAAACATATGTTCACAAAAATACTTGGACAAAAAAATTCATTACAGCTTTATGCTCATAATAGCCAAAAGAAGGAGGAGACAATATAAATGTCTATCAATTGATGAATAGATAAACAAATTATCATATATTCATATCATTGAACACTACCTTAACAATAAAAAGTAATAAACTACTGAAGTATACCACAGTGCAGATGGATCTTACAGATAGACATCATACTGAGATAAAGAAGCCGAGCACAAAAGAATACAACTTGGGTGACTCGTTTGTTGAAATTCCAGAACAGGCAAAAACAGCTACCTGGGGTGAGGTGTGAAGATGACAGAGTCCATTGCAAAGAGGTTTGAGGGAATCTCCAACCTTATGGAAGTGATCTATACTTTATACCTTGATAGAGATGTAGATTACAGCATTGAATGCACTAGTCAAAATTCATTGAATTGTACAATTAATTTTACTGCATTTCACTAAACACAAATTTTATCTAAAATTGTAAAGAAAAAAAAAAATTCTAAATTACATTTAGAGTTATATGGCACCTCTTTACAAAAATTAGGGTAGGGATAGTTGATCATGCCACATGTGGATACACTGGATATATATTCATTATGAAAGTAACATTTTGATATCTTCTAGGATTATTTTCATTTTTATAAGCCATAAGCTGGGAGCAGATTGATTTAGGACTTGAAATATCTAAATTTTTTTAAGACTTTTTAAAATTTATTTGATAGAGATCACAAGTAGGCAGAGAGGCAGGCAGAGAGAGAGAGAGGAAGGGAAGCAGGCTCCCTGCCAAGAAGAGCCCGATGCGGGGCTCGATCCCAGAACCCTGTTATCATGATCTGAGCCGAAGGCAGAGGCTTTAACCCACTGAGCCACCCAGGTGCCCCTAGGACTTGAAATATCTAGATGAGTGACACTCATTGGTGACAATCTGGTAGGGAGAGAGGCTTGAATCTAATGTGGTTACTAGCACTTTACACATGATTGAGACAATTGTCAATTATTCATGTTGAATAATGAAGATGGGGAAGCAGGGATCGGTAGGACCACTGAATAAAGTTGTTGTGGGCAGTTTGGTTTCAATGTTACCAAAAAGATCTCCTTGCTTTCTACAATATTCCTCTAATATTCTGATGAGAACTTAAATCTCACAATTGGAAATTCTTTTCTCTCTTTCTTTTACAACACGGTACAAAAGATTTTATCATCTTTTATATTGTTTAATAAATGAGTTAATCAGAAACTCTGGGATCAGGAAAGGGAGTATGATGAAGGACTAGGGGGGCACTGTAAGAGTTTATGGATTGAGTTAAGCTTATTTGTTTTAAATTTCAATTTGTTTTAAATTTCAATAATTTACTTTGTTGATGATAAAAATATTTTTTCAGTGCCTTCAAATAATTGATTTCTTAACACTAAATGATAAACTGGAGCTACAGCTAGAAAAGTTAACACACAACATTATCTCGTTCAAGAGGAACAAAATACTTTCTTGAAACCACTTCACCTATATTTTCAAACAAAACAATGTTAAAATAACCTAATTTTAAAAAGAAAACTGTATCTGGTCCTTTCAAAAGTAATAATCCCTTGGTAGAGAAACTTCTCTTTTTCTGTATCCATTTAGATATTACAATAAAAGTAGCATTTGGGTGGCGCCCGGGTGGCTCAGTGGGTTAAAGCCTCTGCTTTTGGCTCGGGTCATGATCCCAGGGTCCTGGGATCGAACCCTACATCGGGCTCTCTGCTCAGCAGGGAGCCTGCTTCCTCCTCTTCTCTCTCTGCCTGCCTCTCTGCCTACTTGTGATCTCTGTCTGTCAAATAAATAAATAAAATCTTTTTTAAAAAAAAGTAACATTTGGATTGTAAAATGTAGCTAGTGAAAACATAAGCGCTATAAATTTAAGAAGAAATTAGCTTTTTTACGTGAAATAAAATCAATGATCAAATAAATTCAACATGATTATGGTAATTAAAGTAAAAATACAAAATATAATATAATAGTTTTCAGTTTCTTGTTTGGCACATGTATTAATACATTTTAAAACATGAAAAGATAAAATACCAAGGTCTACCAAACAACTGGCACAATATTAAGATTCCTAAAGCTTAGTTATTAATATCCTAAAAACCCAATTCCGATATGAATTCTGTAACCAAGAATACATTTGGTGCTATGCAAACTGATCCAAACACCATCTTTTTCAGTATTCCCCAGAATTCAGGAGCATTTCAAAGTTAACTCAGGATGAATCCCACAATTCCTTATTAAATGGTGGATTTTCTGAACAAGCTTCTCATTTTTTATTATATATGTGCACATTTGTCACAATTTCAAAAAGAGTGGAAGGCCACCAAACATGTTAGTTTTTAATTTTATCCAGTCATTAATTTTCTGCAAAATTACTTTTCCTTGGCTTAATATTTTTGCGAGATTTTTCATTTTTTCATTTCCTTATTTATTTTGTTATTTTTGATGTAGTGTTCTGTGATTCATTATTTGCATATAACACCCACTGCTCCATGCAATCTGTGCCCTCCTTAATACCCACCACCAGGGTCACCCATCTCCCTACCCCTTCCCCTCTAAAACCCTCACTTTGTTTCTTGGAGTCCATAGTCTCTCATGGTTCATCCCCCGCTCCGATTTCCACCTCTTCATTTTTCCCTTCCTTCTCCTAATGTCCTCTATGCTATTCCTTATGTTCCACAAATAAGTGAGACCATATGATAATTGACTTTCTCTGCTTGATTTATTTCACTTATCATAATCTCCAATCCCATCCATGTTGATGCAAAATTTGGTATTCATCCTTTCTGATGGCTGAGTAATACTCCATTGTATATATGGACCACATCTTCCTTATCCATCTGTTGAAGTGCATTTCAGCTCTTTCCACAGTTTGGCTGTTGTGGACATTGCTACTATGAACACTGGGGTGCATATGGCCCTTCTTTTCACTACATCTGTATCTTTGGGGTAAATCCCCAGTAGTGTAATTGCTGGGTCATAGGGTAGCTCTATTTTTAATTTTTTGAGGAACCTCCACACTGTTTTCCAAAGTGGCTGTGCCAACTTGCATTTCCACCAACAGTGTAAAAGGGTTCACCTTTCTCCACAACCTTTCCAACATTTGTTGTTTCTTGCCCTGTCAATTTTTGCCATTCTCACTGATGTAAGGTGGTATCTCAATGTGGTTTTGATTTGAATTTTCCTGATGGCTGATGATGATGAATATTTTTTCATCTGTCTGTTAGCCATTAGTATGTATTCTTTTGAGAAGTGTCTGTTCATGTTTTTTGCCCATTTTTTGACTTGTTTTTTGGATGCTGAGTTTGAGTTTTTTATAGTTCTGATATATATATATCAGCTCTTTGTAGTGTCATTTGCAAATATCTTCTCCCATTCCATGGGTTGCCTCTGTTGTGTTAACTGTTTCCTTTGTTGTGCCGAAGGTTTTTATCTTGATGAGGCCCAAAGGTTCATTTTCGTTTTTGTTTCCCTTGTCTTTGGAGACTGTCTTGAAAGAATTTGCTGTGACTAATGTCGAAGAGGGTATTACCTATGTTCTCCTCTAGGATTTTGATGGATTCCTCTCTCATATTGAGGTCTTTCATCCATTTTGAGTTTATCTTCGTGTATGGTGTAAGAGAATGGTCAAGTTTAATTTTTCTGTATATAGCTGTCCAATTTTCCCAGCACCGTTTATTGAAGAAACTGTCTTTTTTTTTTTTCCACTGTATAATTTTTTCCTGCTTTGTTGAAGATTATTTAACCATAGACTTGAGGGTCCATATCTGGGCTCTCTCTTCTGTTCCATTGGTCTATGTTTTTGTGCCAGTATCATGCTGTCTTGGTAATCACAGATTGTAATGTAGCTTGAAATCAGGCAACATGATGCCCCCAGCTTTGTTTTTCTTTTTCAACATTTCCTTAGCAATTTGGGTCTTTTCTATTCCATACAAATTTTAGGATTGTTTGTTCTAGCAATTTGAAAAATGTCATTGGCATTTTGATCAGGATGGCTTTGAAAGTATAGATGGCTCTAGGCAGTATAGACATTTTAACAATGTTTATTCTTCTGATCCATGAGCATGGAATATTTTTGTACCTTCAGTTTCTTTCATGTGTGTTCTGTAGTTTCTAGAGTATAGATCTTTTACCTCTTTGGTTACATATATTCCAAGGTATCTTATGGTTTTGGGTGCTATTTTAAATGGAATCAATTCTCTAATTTCTCTTTCTACAGTTACATTGTTTGTGTATATGAAAGCAACTGATTTCTGTTCATTGATTTTGTATCCTGCCACATTTCTGAATTTCTGAATTGCTAGTAGTTTGGGGTGGAGTCTTTTGGGTTTTCCACATGAAGTATCATGTGATTTGTGAGGAGAGAGAGTTTGACTCCTTTGCCATTTTGAATACCTTTTATTATTTTTTGTTATTGTTGTTGTTGTTGTTGTTGTTGTCGTCTGATTGCTGTTGCAGGACTTCTAGTACTATGTTGAACAACTGTGGTGAGAGTGGGCATCCTTGTCATGTTCCTGATCTGAAGGGAAAGGCTCTTAGCTATTCCCTATTGAGAATGATATGTGCTGTGGGTTTTTCATAGATGGATTTTATGAAGTTGAGGAATGTTCCCTCTATCCCTATATTCTGAAGAGTTTTAATCAGAAAATGATACTGTATTTTGTCAAATGCTTTCTCTGCATCAATTGAGAGGACCATGTGTTTCTTCTCTCTTCTCTTATTGATTTTTTCTATCACATTGATTGATTTGCAAATGTTGAACCACCTTGTATCCCATGGATAAATCCCACCTGGTCATGGTGGATAATCTTTTTAATGCACTGTTGGATCTATTAGCTAGGATCTTGTTGAGAATCTTGGCATTCATATTCATCAGGAATATTGGTCTGAAATTTTCCTTTCTGGTGGGGTCTTTGCCTGGTTTGGGGATCAGGGTAATGCTGGCTTCATAAAAAGAATCTGGAAGTCTTCCTTCAGTTTCTATTTTTTGCAACAGCTTCAGGAGAATAGGTTTTAGCTCTTCTTTGAATGTTTGGTAGAATTCTCCAGGGAACCATCAGGTCCTGGGCTCTGGTTCTTTGGGAGGTTTTTGACCACTGTTTTAATCTCATTACTGATGTTAGTCTATTCAGGTTGTCAATTTCTTCCTGATTCAGTCTTGGTAGTTTATAGGTTTCCAGGAATGAATCCATTTCTTCCAGGTTGCTTAATTTATTGGCATATAGCTGTTGATAATAATTTCTGATAATTGTTTCTATTTCCTTGGTGTTAGTCGTGATGTCTCCCTTTTCATTCATAATTTTATTGATTTGGGTCCTTTCTCTTTTCTTTTGGATAAGTCTGGCCAGTGGTTTATCAACCTTCTTAATTTTTTCAAAGAATCAACTTCTAATTTTGTTGATGTGTTCTACTGTATTTCTGATTTCTAATTCATTGATCTCTGCTTTAATCTTAATTATTTCCCTTCTTGTGTGTGGGTTAGGCTTAATTTGTTATTGATTCTCCAGTTCTTTAAGGTGTAAATACAGGTTGTGTGTTTGGGATTTTTCTGTTTTTTAGAGTGATGCTTGAATGACTATGTTTTCCCCCTTAGGACTGCCTTTGCTATAACCCATAGTTATTGGACACATGTGTTTTTGTTCTCATTGGTTTCCATAAATTGTTGAATTTCTTCTTTGATTTACTAGTTGATTGAAACATTCTTGAGCAGGATGGTCTTTACCTTCCAAGTGTTCGAATTTCTTCCAAACTTTTTCTTGTGATTGAGTTGTAGTTTGAAAGCATTGTGGTCTGAGAATATGCAGAGAATAATCTCAGTCTTTTGGTATCAGTTGAGACCTGATTTGTGATCCAGTATGTAGTCTATTCTGGAGAGAGTTCCATGAGTGCTCAAGAAGAATGAATATTCTGTTGTTTTGGGGTGGAATGTTCTATATATATCTATGAGGTGCATCCAGTCCAGTGTGCCATTCAAAGCTCTTGTTTCTTTGTTGATTTTCTGCTTAGATGATTTGTCTATTACTGAGAGTCCCCTACAATTAATGTATTATTATCAATATGTCTCTTTATTTTGGTTAACAGTTGGCTTATGTAGTTGGCTGCTCCTATGTTGGGGGCATAGATATTTACAATTGTTAGGTCTTCTTGTTAGATGGACCCTTTAAGAATGAAATAGTGTCCGTCTGTATCTCTAACTCAGTCTTTAGCTTAAGATCTAATTTGTCTGACATGAGAATTGCTACCCCAGCTTTCTTTTGAGGTCCATTGGCATGACAGATGGTTTTCCATCCCTTCACTTTCAGTCTGGATGTATCTTTAGGTTCAAAATGAGTCTCTTGTAGAAAGCATATGGATGGGTCCTGTCTTTTTATCCAATTTGCAACCCTGTGCCATTTTATGGGAGCATTTAGGCCATTCACGTTGGGAGTGATTATTGAAAGATATGATTTTATTGTCAATCATGTTGCCTGTGAAGTCCTTGTTTCTATAGACTGTCTCCATATATTTCTGCTCAATATCACTCTTCGGATCTTTTTCCTTTTATGGAACCTCTCTTAATATTTTTTGTGGGGCCAGCTTAGTGGTAACATATTGTGTCAGTTTCTGCTGCTCCTCGAAACTCCTTATCTCTCCATCCATTCTGAATGACAGTCTTGCTGGATAAAGAATTCTTGGCTGTATGTTCTTCTCATTTAGTTCCCTGAATACATCTTGCCAGTCTGGCTTGCCAGGTCTCTGTGGATAGGTCTGACATTATTCTGATGTTCCTCCCTCTGTATGTAAGGAATCTCTTCCCCCTAATTGCCCTTACAATGGTTTCCTTGATTCTAAGATTTGCAAGATTTACTATTACATGCCAGGGCATTGGTCTGTTCCCCATGATCTTGGGAGGGGTTCTCTCTGCCTCTAGGACATGAATTCTGTTTCATTCCCCAGATTAGGACATTCTCAGCTGCAATTTACTCAAATATATTTTCTAGTCCTCTCTCTTTCTCCACCCCCTCAGGGATCCCAACAATTCTGACAATGGAATGTTTCATGGCATCATTTATTTCTCTAATTCTGTTTTCGTGGATTTTAAACTGTTTGTTCCAGGCCTCCTCCTGTTTCTTCTTTTCCATCAGTTTGTCTTCTAGATTACTAATTCATCCTTCTGCTTCATTTACCCTAGCTATTAGAGTATCTAGACTAGATTGGATCTAACTGATAGCATTTTTTAAGTTCTGCCAGATCAGTTCTCATTTCTGCCCTTAGAAAATCTATGTTGCCATTAATGATTTTCTCCTTCCTACCTAGTCTGTGTAACTGTTCCCCTGAATTCTGTTTCTGACCTCTTGCTTATATATCCATTATTTCTGTGACAAAGATCATAGTCTCTGGTCTTTCCTATGTTGGAGTTTCCTTTTCTTAGTCATTCTGTTGAGGGGTGGTTGAAGGATTGTACAGAGTCCAAATTATTGACCACAAGCCAAGGAAGATGCACTTGTTTTATAGAGACCTTAGTGTTGTCAGCCTCTTGTTCTTCCAGCCTGTGTTCTAGGGGAGGGGACTGCCACACTGTTACTCAGGTAACCCTCTTTGGGTAGAATTGTTCTGCCCCCTGTGGAGTGGGAATGGGCTCAGTGAAAACCAGGTTTGGGGGACTTTTGTTCTCTGGTGGCTTTCTCTGGCAGCTTTCTGCATCCCCAACCCTGAGAGTCAGAGCAGAAGTGTCTGTATCCAAACCTCTGTCTCAGAACAGAGAGATTGCAGTCTGGCCCTCAGTGAGCTCTCCAGACCACACTGTCTCCACTTCTGTCTGTGCTGCCCAAAACCACAGCATCCTGGTTGTGAGCCCCACAGCAGCTCTCTGAGCTCTTGCTTCCAGGTCCAGGCATGTCTCTGTCCTTTGTGCTTCTAAAACCTCCAGCCGCCCCCAGTTCCCAATTGTGTCCCTGCAGCTCCAGGTTTCAGTCTAGGGTGCTGCCCTAAAGTCCTTTCCTCACTGCTACCAGTCTGCAAGTCTGTGCCCAGTCCCCAGTATGGGAGGCTTTTGTGCTCCAGTGGCACAGGATCCCAGAGGCTCCCTCCCCCTTCCATTTGTCTTCTGATGTATGCCCGCAGAATCATGAATCCCTGCTTCCTACCTCAAGACCAACCACCTAAAATATTCTGTAGAGATCCAGATATATCTTCTTATATCACAAGCTGATTTCATGGGTGTTCAGAATGGTCTGGTAGATATCCAGCACAATTCAGGGGATTGGTTAAAAGAAGGTCCTCTACTCCTCTGCCATCTTTTTCTTTTCTTTTTTTAAAAAAAAATTTTTTTAGGTACCTCAACCCTTTCAACTTCAGCTTTTCATTTTGACTTTCATCTAGAGGTATGTTTTCACACATTATAGGACTAAATCTACAATAGATACCAGGAAGTAATAAAACATCAAGATCTATATGGACTTCCATATCTATAGCAGTTTGTAACATTAGACAGTTTGGTTTTCAAACTTATGTATATCATGGTATCTCTCACATGTCTCTTATAATGTCCAGTGCCTAGGGATACTATGTACTTATGGGACATCTGGCCAAAATGTTTATGCTCATGCAGTGCTAACACTTAGGAGTTATTCAGAAGCAAACCACCTTGATGAAGATCGTTTCATCAAATGTACACTCTGCAAAGTAGCCTAGAGTAGCAGATGAGGCTCAAATGTCCTTCCACATTTTATACGGACAGTTTCCCAAATAGTGAGACTTGACTCCTGGGAAATGACCATAGTTTTTGAACACAAAAGCTTTTGGCATTCCTCCCCTGTTTTTCATGGTACTTACTGCAGCTACCACAACACAGCTGGGACTTCTTACTCATTCAGTCATTAGTTCATATCCCATTCTAACCTTAAGAGTACTTCCCCATGTTTGACTCATAAAACGCCTGGCTCCAACTCATTTTGACTGCTTTAACAATGACATTTTATAAAAACATATGTGATGTTAATTTTTTATAAAGTTCCTCACATTCATCCAGGGCCCTATGAAACAACCCAAATATGCAAGCTCATATGGCCCTGTACTTATACCTACAATGCAGTCAAGATGCTGAGGAAATGGGTTCTAAGTAATTTCAACTAATTTTCAAAGTATCTGAAGAGCAACCACATCACCTTGCTCCTCTGCCATCAGCTGTGAGAATTTGGATACCTCTTCTTTTCATTGGCTTCATGAAGCCAATTAAGGCCTGAAGAGCACCATTCTTATATCAGTTGTAATAAATATAAATTAACTCTTTCCACAAAATCCTCTTCTTTTCCCTCAAGACATTCCAGCAGATAAAGAGTTAGTTCTTCAATCCTATTAATGCAAAGCTTTGGGTCTGCTGTTCTTAATGTTTGAACTAAAGCTCAGGTTCTGTGATTAATATTCACCCTTGTATTCTTTTCTTGCTGAAGAGATAAATTCTTTCTCTCCTTTGCTTGTTTGTTTTTGCCATAGTCTGCTCAGCTTTGATCACCTGTTTTTATTCTTCTGATTCAATCGTACTTTGATCTGGAGAGAAGCCCACCAGTATAACTGGCTATTAGGCTTGTACACCTTCAATGGGATAAGAAAGTAAGTTTAGCAGTACTTTGTTTAGTTGAAACTGGAAGAATCTCAGCTGTCCCAGTGGGGCTTGCAGGCTTGTCCATAGGGTATAAAGAAAATATGAGCACAACTTCTGTCAGTCAGGATGCTAGGACCTGGGGAACTGGATTTTTCTTCTTCAATGTGTTTATCTTTAATTCCTGATTTATCCTGGAAATGTTTATTTTCCTTTTATAAGGAATTTTTTCCCTTACACCTGAAGTTTGAATTAATATGGTTTGATAGAAATTGGAATGACTCTTCAAATTTTATGGTAATACTATTTGTATAATAAAAGGCTTTACTTTGCCTATCTTTGTCTTCATTCACATGACATCCCCCCAGAGTATTTTTTGCTGATTGAACACTGTATTTCTTCAGAGATTTGATGGTTTGTTTAATGTTTTTCTGTTTTAACCAGCCACTAACTGATTTTTTTTTAAATAATCTTAAACTTGCTTTACCTTGAGCTAAATGTGAAATCATTACATTCTGACAGATAAAAACAACCTTCAAAACAAATTTCAAAGTATTTTTAAAAATAGGACATTTGTGTGGCTCAGTCAGTTAAGCATCCAACTTTTGATTTCAGCTCCGGTCATGACCTCAGTGTCCTGAGACTGAGTCTTATATGGGGCTCTGTGTGCATCTGCTGGAGATTCTCTCCCTCTTCTTCTCTCACTGTCCTTCCCCTGACTTGTGCTCTCTCTCTCTCAAATAAGTAAATAAATCTTTACCAAAAAAAAAAAAAATAAGTAAATAAAAATAGGACATAGGGATGATCACTTTTATAAGTCCTTTGGGAGATGAAGTCCTAAGTTTTAAAATTTCAATATGTAAACTATGGGTGTTCGAAGAATAACAGGATTTACCATAGAATCTGCTTCTCTTTTGGTTCATTTACATCTTATTTTGCTTGTATGAAAACCTCTTTGTAGACGGATGTGACTTATCCTCCAATAATCTTTGGGTGAGCACAAAAAATGCAGCTGTTTCTCTCCTTCCAAGACTTCCTGTTTCATGGGATGCAGGTTGCAACTTCTGCAGCCTTGGCAACTTGCCTCTTGCCAGCACTGACATTGACTAGGTCAGCCTGCGCCAGCTGAATTCCAACACAAGGGAAGAGCCCCACCCAAGGGGTTACCCTCCCCCCCACCCCCACTATCAGTTCCATTCTACTCTCAGCAGAGGTCAGGTTAAGCTTCTTTATTTCACCATGTTTCCAAAGGCAGACTCCAACTAGGAAATTAAACTTTGGTGGGGCACCAGAGTGGCTCAGTCTGTTAAGCATCCAACTCTTGGTTTCAGCTCAGGCCTTATCTCAGGGTCATGAAAAGGAGCCCAGCATCGGGCTCTGCACTCAGCATAGAGTCTGCTCAGGACTCTTTCTCCTTCTGTCCCTCCTCCCCACACATATATTCACATGCACTCTCTCTAGCATATAAATAAATAAAATCTAGAAAGAAAAAGAAAGAAAGACAGATAGACAGACAAACTTGGCAATGCAGGTGGACAGCTTTTCTACTACTGAATTGTAGGACATGATCACTGCCTCTTCCCCTAATTTGTTAATTTCCCTTTAAAGTCCTATACTAGTCGTACCAACATCCTGTTCAGTTGATTCAGCTGTAAACCTGAGAGATATCTTTTATTTTTTCTTGTTCCTTATCACCCATTTGGGATTAATAACTACATAAACTATTTGTTTCCTTGATAGTTCTTTTTTGTCTTCTTCCTTTCTTACCTGTACCTGATACAACTTGCCCTCTTTTGCCTAGACTACTGCAGTACTTTCTTGAGTTATTCTCCCCATCCCTAGTCTTTCCCCCCTTAAATGTATACCTTTAAAAGCCACCAGCATATCTGAAATATAAATCTGATCGTGTCAATAAGTTTTTTTAACCTCCTGTCTCCCAACCCACCCCCAGCTTGCTGAGCCTAAACAGTGATGACAAATGTTGGGAAGATTTTATCCTCATAGGTATTTTGAGTTCAGTGTTTTTAAATAACCTAAATTTGAGTATCTTGAGGCCTATACTCACACTCCTCAACTCTGCCCCCACATCCTCTTCTTTACCCCTATCATTGCAATTACCTAACTGGCCCTGAAGGAATTTAGAAGGAATGACCTCTGGGCTATAAACAGAATCCCAGCCTCTTAATGAGGCTTAAAGGCCTTTCTCTTTCTGACTCTCATTTATCTCTCCAGCCCCATCTCTCATTCTTCAGTGCCGGAAAAAGAAAAAACAAAACAAAACAAAACCAGAAAAACAAAACACAGAGATTGTGCTCATTTTCACCTTAGAATATCTTTGCTCATTGACTCAGGTCTGGATTTGGCTCCTCCAGGAGAAAGAGGCTAGAATAAATACTCTTCCTCCTACCACTTCACATGCAATATTTAACATTAAAACTTTGTTTACCTTCAGCCGCCTTCATTAGACTGCAAATTCTTTGAAGATAGGGACTGTATAATATTAATATTAGAAACCCAAGGCCCCAAAACAGTGTCTTATAGACATACATGTCTTAAAAGTTTGATTAATGATTTTTTATACTGAACTGGGAAAAGCAGCTTGCAAAAGGTGTCCAAGGAATGTCCTTAAGGTTATCTAGATGGTTGCTAGAATCAAGGAGGTGGAATTTTTCAGTTTTGTCCTTGGGAGAGATAGACAAGTGGGGAATCAATGGACATACATTTATTAAATGACTCCAATGAGAAAAAGTAGCACACCCACCTGAGGCTCAAAGCGAGGGACTTGTTTTTCTCTGGCTGTCTTGTCTTTCTCTGAAGACTTTTCCTTGCCTTTCCTTATTTTAGAAGTTCCTGAAGATTTCTGCCCCTCACTAATAGTATGGGAATCTGGGCTTCCCAAGGTAACTAATTCCTCATGTTTCTCTCCATGAGCTAGAGGACATAAAAATGGAAACCAGTGAATCACAACAATAAAATCATGTCATGCAGGAAAAGGGGAGCAAGTCAGTAAAATGTTGTTAGTTGAAGAGGTTTGGATTTCCTTTCTTTTTTAAAGAAATATTTTATAAAGATCTGTGTGACTCTCTTACAAAATTGAGAGATAATTCACATACCATACACCACTGAAGTGGAGAAATCAGTAGGTTTTGACATATTTGTAAGATTAGGCAAAAATTATCACTATCTAATGTGTTTCCAATCTGAATGCTTTCAGTACATTTTCTCACCTAATTTCCTTGGCCAGGATCTCCACCACAGTACTGAATGTGTTCATCTCTGGTATCATATGTATTATTCTCTTCCCTCTGCTTCCTCAAAGGAGGATGTGAGGGCTTTTTGCATTATGTTCTAGTCATTCTTTCTACATATCCAGTGGCAGAGGAACAGATAACATTTGTTGAATCCTTACTATGTTTCTTCTTTTTTTTTTTTTAATTCTCAAAGCACCCCAACAGAGCAGAAGCAAAAATTTGCTTACATTCCCCCAGCTGTTGGGGTTGAGTTAGCATTCAAGGATGAGTTCAAAGGACATGTTAGCCCCTTTCAAAACTGGAGTCTGTAAGTCATCCCATTAGCAAAGTTAAATAGTAATTATCAAGAATGGCTTCGTGCCAGTTCTTAGCTACTTTCAAATTAGGGCAGATTATCCTGCATGACTGCAAAGGGACTATAAGTACCACAGTTTTACAAGGGGGCAACTTGTCTTTCTGTCAACAATCCCAGTTGCTGTGAACTGTTGTACTAGGGAAAATCTTTGGTCATGTAATCAAATGACTTGGAGGTGAATCTTGAATCAGCCACTAAATAGGTTCACTTTGGCAGAGGTATTACATTCTTTTGATTTTGTTTTTTCCTCTGTATAATGGAGATGTCAATACCATGCCCATGGGGTTTACAAATAAACTATATAGGTCATTTAAAATAGGATTGTACCTGGTATCATACACACTGGGTTTTAAGATATTAACAAATGTGAGCTGAAATTGAATCTCAAACAGCCCCAATAAGTATTTCTGGGCTCTCTTTTTCTCACTATCCATAGGTCTTAGAGTTTGAATCATATATGTAGGTGTATTTGATTCCCTTCAAATTAACATATTCTAATATTCAAGTTTACATATGTGAGCACATAGTGTGGTGCCAGGGGCACATCATCTTCTTTCTTTACATTATGAATATATAAAATAAAATAATTTCCTTATTCTTTAATGGCATACAGTATAGTAACCTTCTCTCCCATGCATTGCAAGTTCTCTAGAGGCCAGAATGTCATTATACACCTCATTTTGATTCTTAATCTCACCTAGTATAATTCTGAATTCATAGTATGTATTTGTGATCAGATTGTTTAACTTCAGTATGTGAAGCTTTTTAGGGAAACTGTATGTGTTGAGAGCAGTAAGGTATCGGTAGAGTATAAGAATAAATATCCTACTAATTCAAAACCTGTGAAAAATGTGACCTCGCATTGCATATTCATATAATTAGAGGGGTTCTAGAGTAAATAACCATTGACATAAATTAATATACCCCTTGCAGAGAAGAAATGCTCAGGCAGTATCTGTTGAGGAAATGAACTTGAAAAGACCTTTAGCTTTATGACTTTAGTCGTAATAGTTTTCCTCTTATGTTACCTTACATTTATCCAGAATACAGGAGACTGAAATCTTCAGTGGATAATAAGACATAAAAGTTACAGAGACAGATTTTTATGATTAAAATTCAGATTTATGTATCCGGGAACTAAAAACTAAATGGGATTAGAACATTATCATAATTTCTAAACTAGAATAGTTGCTCAGGATAAGGTATACATTTTCCAAGTGTGATTGTACTTGGTAAATGTAAACAGGAAAATCTTTAGACGAGGGATAGATAGATAGATAGATAGATAGACAGATAAAAGATAGATAGATGATAATCTCATCATGTTTGGTTTCTTCAAAGACCATGAATTGGAAACACCATGCATATAAGAAAATAGTGTTATAGTCATGCTAATAAAATTGGGTAGGACTTGAAAACAAAGATTTTGAGAATGACAAACAAAGTACATATGTGACTTTACAAATAGACTAGAACCTGAAAGGCCCAGACCAGTAACATAAAAATGTAACATATTGGCAAAAAGACATTAAAATAACAACACAATTAACTATGTATGTGGTAGTTGGTATCACAAAGTATTACCTGCTCTAGATCCTCCAATTTCTATTTCCTTAAGAAAAAGTCACCTGTCTCAGCAAGCAATTTTTACTAAAAATTAGGTATTAAAATACACTAAAGGTGGCGCTGTTGTCTCATGTTAACCAGAGGACAAGCTTCCTAAACATTTATAACAGAAATATTCTGAGTTGAATGCAGTTATATTTTGGGCCTTACTTTTTTATTGTGAGTTATAAAAATGTGAATTTTTAGAAAAAATTAAGTATTTTCTTTCTCATAGAAATTAAATGTTAAATTTAAATGAGTAAATGTGATATTTCCACTGAATTCAGGATATACATAAAATTTTAAATTAGGGTACCAATACACTAACGAAAAAAATTTGATTAATTTCTATTTGATCTAAAGTATTTATAATTGAAAAAGTAAGCTAAGTTAATAAGTGAAGACATTAGGGGTGCCTAGGTGGCTCAGTATAGTTAAGCATCTGCCTTCAGCTTGGGTGGTGATCCCTGGATCCTGGGATTGAGCCCTCTGCCTCTGCCTCCCCATCCCTTCCTAGCTTATGCTCTCTTTCTTGCCCACTCTCCCTCTCTAAAATAAATAAATAAATAACCTTTTTTAAAAGATCGAAGGTATTAGTCATGATTTTTCTAAAATACATCATACCCGGATGTCTGGGTGGCTTAGCTGTTAAGCTGCTGCCTTCAGCTCAGGTCATGATCCCAGGATTCTGGGATCCAGCCCCACATCAGGCTCCCTGCTCAGTGTGGAGTCTGCTTCTTTCTTTGCCTCTCCACCCCACTCCCCAGCTTGTGCTCTCTCACTCTCAAAAAAATTAAAAAATCTTTTAAAAAATACATCATACCCTTAAAATTGAAGTTTCTAGGTTTTAAATTGTAAATATAATTGACACATGTAAGTTGACATTGATATGTTTTCATTTAAACAAGCTGGCTGCCTAAAAATTCACATTTATAAATGTGATACTGATTATTCTGAATTCAAAAGCCGCTTGACTTTCATAAGATTAACCAACATATGCTTTTATAAGAGAAAAAAATTTCCTAGTTCATAATACAATTCAATTCTGAATTTATCTGCTGGCTGCTTTCAGCAGCAAATGTATGATACAATGCAACATTGTAATTTAATTTTGGTAGCTGCTCATTCACACAAAATTGTCAAATGTTATGTCCAAAAAAGAAGATGCAATTATTCCCAGAGACTTCTTTTCTAGTTAGGTACCTAATAATGAGAATACCATTTTTGTGAGGGCTACTTGGTTCTAGAAACATTACATACATTTTCTTGAAACTTTATGACAACTTTGAAAGATAGGAGTTATTATTCTAATTTCTCAGGTGATAAATAACTGAGGTTTAGGTAGTCTAAGGAATTTTTGCTGCTATGCTGTATTTCTCCACTTAACAGTAACATCCTTTTCTTTTCCTTCTTTTCTTATTTTTATTTTTTATTGAGGTATGATTGACATAAAACACTATTAGTTTCAGGTAGACAACTTAATAATTGGATATTTGTACGTGTTGCAAAATGATCACCACCATAAGTCTAATAAATGTTAACTTACAAAAAACTTATATTTTATAATTTATATATTTATAATTTTGTAACATTACCCAACTCTATACTTTATACTATTTCATGAATTATACTACTGTTTATTTCAGATATTAATTTTTTAGTTTCCTCTGGAATTTTAACATTTATCCATTAATATTCCTAAATGTATTAAATATGATTGTTTATCATATTAGTTTGTTTACGGAACTCCATTTGTGTTGAACAACTTAAGGTGAGAAACTTATTAGATCTTCAGGGAAAACATGGTAAGACCCTTTATGCAAACTTGTATGTTCAATAAAGAATATTCCTAAATAAAGTTCCCTAAATAAAGTTCCCTAAATAAAGACACTTATTGAGGACACAATAAAGGCTTGAAATTGGTACTATCATGTATTATTATTTTTTCCACCCAGACACCCTTAATAGATAATTAACTCCCATTCAAAATCACAGCTGTGCCAATAACTATCTGTGTGACCATGGGCAAGTTTCATGAACAGTGTGTGCTTCAGTGTTGTCGTGTATAAAATGATAGCAGTTACAGCATCCACCTCATAGGTTTATCAATTGACAATTCCTATATCAATTCCACATAAAACCTTCACAAGGCTTCTGACATAAATGTTACCCACTATAACCTCTATGAGCATTAGTACTGTGTCAATGCTACTAGCATTTGTCTTTAAAGGACAAAATGGTAGAGTGGAAAGGTTCTGGGCTTTTGAGTAAGTCAGATGTAGGTAAAACTCTTTACTCTGCTTCTTCCAGCTGTGTAAATGTAGGCAAATTATTTACAGCATCTAAACTTCATTTTCTCATGTGTAAAATCAAGATAGTAATAATTATCTCTCAGACTTTTTCATGAGAATTGAGGATAATATATGAAAAAGACACAGTACAATAAGAAGCCCATAATGGCACTAAAAACAAAATCATAATCATAATAATCAAAATTCTAGAGCTCTCCAGTGTTTTCTTTTTGCTTACAAAATACAATTATATTCTTTTCAGTTTGTTTTGCTTCATTTTGACTAAAATAGTAGGTGCTCATTTAAAACTCCTGATTTATAAATTTTTTACTTTAAATTAAATTTTGCCCTTAGATACTATTCATATAAATGAGACATAATTGTTTCAACATATTGATATATACTCTACTTTTTTTTTCCCTTTTGCTCTGGGACCCACTCATATATTTTTGAAGAGTAATGGCAATGTAGGGTCACCGATGTCTAATAGTAGATGAACTGTTCATATTAACAATAAAGAATTTCTGTGAGCTAAGCACAGGAAAGCATTTCTGGTTCTTTCTTCCCCATCCTTCCTGACCTAGGTGAAAAGGGGAATGGCCTTGAAGAGTGGGACACGTGCATAGGGCTTTCCTGGTCGCTCTGTTCTGCATATTCCTCTGACAGGAATTAGTCTCTCTCCCTCCACACCTTACACCTGGTAGGAGGTCCTGTCAGTCAGGTGTGTCCAAAATAGGCTCCCACATATCTTTTGAGACACAGTCTTCTCGTCACTTTCACTTCCAAAGTTCACTTCCCCTGCTTGGTATTCTTCAGGACTTCATCATACAAACTATTCAAACCCCACTCCTCCACACACACTCGTCTTCACTTCAAAGTGTCATTTCTTCTTTTTCTAAAGATTTACGTACATCTACATAATTCACAAAACTTCCATATACTGGGAACAAATTTCTAATTATTGAAGAAAATACACACAGAAATTTTTAAACCTGCATTTGACTAGACTTGAGCGTATTTGAAGGTATTTGGCACCTTTTTAGACATTAGAAGTTCACCTTGGAGAGTTGGCAAGAAAACACCTCATTCACTATTCTAACAGCATTATTCATTTCCTGAATGGCTTAAATGTTTTCACAAATACCTCCTTTATCAGTGTGCATTCTTCTATCTTGCTGGAACATTATTCAGAAACAGGTGTTCCCCATGAACAGGATCCCCACCTGGATTTAGAAATATTGTTTCTGTTGTTTCCTTTTCATGATTTAAACTGGGATTATTTATTCCCTGTCATGTGGGTGTGAGTTCACACCGATCATTGCTATAAACAATAGTTAACATGACTATTTTGAGCTTGTCAAAACAGGCATAACAGAATATTCAAATATAGAAATCAGAAGTATAAAGAGCTACATACAACTCATGAAAGAGCCCACACAGGCAAAACAAAAACAAAACAAAAACAAAAACCTAGGATTTGATTCTCACTCTCTGATCTATTAAAGTCCCTGATACCCTGAACAGTAATGTAAAATCTAGTAGTACTATACATTTTCCTTGAAAAACAAAAAAAGAAATAATATCTTTGCAGAACACACATCATACACACATGCTCACATAAAACAGTGCTGCTTCTCTATTATTTTGATTTATTTTTATAATTATGAGTATTTTATTTGCACATAAATCTTTAGCATAAAATATTTAATCCAATTCATATTAAGCAGATACTATTTACTTCTTTCTAGGAGGGGGGACACAAAATCACCCAGTAATTTGCACTATCTGTTATTTCAAGCAGATTTCTGTTGATTTATATTGGAAAAATATCTAGATTTTTTTTTTTTTTTAGCACAGTACAAACTATGAGATTTTGATTTGGACTATAGAGAAAATGGAGATAATAATTAATTTAAGGGGCTTTTCAGCTTCCATATGCCATTTATTCATATCATAATTGCAGTCTTTTCTGGTAAACAAGAATTCTAAATTGAAGTCTTATCTGCTCTCTATTCCAGATATTCTCAGTGGTGCTGGGCAGTGGGGGTATTGCTTCTTGGAGGAGAGGTAGAGGCAGAAGGAAGAAATGTTTCAACAAAACTCACATTCTATGAATTTACCTAGGGGATGTGGGAAAGGATATCTGCCTTAGGGGATTTTATGTACATCACTGCTAAGCAGTAACTCAGCCCCTGGTTCAAGAAATAAATTCTGAGCTCCAGGGCACTTGGCGTGGGTGAAACACACAACACATATGAATAGCAAAGAGGTGGCAACAATGTGGTTCTGGTCTCACCACTTTCTCTACATGTGTCCATGCTAGACACCGACAAAAGGTCACAACTCTTTCTCGCTGATCCCAAAACAGACCAGAATCCTTTCAAGACCCCAGGCCGGGATGCCATTAGAAGTGAAATACTCCTGCTGTTCCTAGCATTGCACGCTCATGCATTATTCAACAAACATTTACTAACAGCTTCTACCTGGTTCTAGAGGTGCAATGATGAGGCTGAGGCAGAGTCCCTTTCCCAGCACGAGGCGGGCAGTGGGGAGGCAGACAAGTTCAAGATTCCCGTAGAATGCATGTTCTGTGGATGCACACAATACAGTGGAAAGGAAATGGGGACTCTCAGTGTCATTAGCTTTATAAATTTTCTTTGGCTTTGATGTCCTGCCCTAGAATTGGTCCCTTCTTACAAAGATTTAGTTCAGTAATAATAGCTTTCTCTTAACTTTGGTGATAAACCTCTATCAAGCCTTTAAATGAACAGGTTCATGCAGTTAGTATAAGCAAGCAAATGTGTGAACAGGGTTTTTGACAATTAGTAAATAATGTCAATAACAATAATAAGAGTAGCTTAGATGTATCCTTTCTTTCACTTACTTGACAAATATCATGGAGTGATTACTGTGTGCATTGTCTGCACAATGGATAATGCAGGATTGAACAGGTAATAATCCATGGAACTCCCTGACCTCAAAGACATTGTGTTCTCAAATACTGTTCACCCTTGAACAATATGGATTTTGTTTTTGGGGTTTTTTTTAAAGATTTTATTTATTTATTTGTCAGAGAAAGAGATCACACAAGCAGGGGGAGCACAGCCAGAGGGAAAAGCAGGCTCCCTAATGAGAAGGAGCCGGATGACCTGAGTTGAAGGCAGACCCTTAACCAACTGAGACACCAAGGCGATCCGAGCAATATGGGTTTGAACTACGTGGGTCCACTTGTGAATATCTTTTTCTAATGCATCAAACTCCCTGCTCAGGAATTTTGAGAGTAGCTTATATTTGAAAAAATAAACCTGAATCCTTTTTCACTTGGACATTCTCCTTCTCTTAAATATTTTAAGAACTAACCTTTAGGGTTATACTATCTCAACAACTTAGACACATATAATTTTATAACAGAAAAGTCTTCTGTACACTTCTTAGATAATCATCAAGTAATTTTTACTAACTGAACTAAACACATTTAAACTAGGCCTAAATAATCATATATTTTTAGTTCTTACTAACCAGGCAGTAAAGATTTTGAGACATAATCAATTAATAAACCAGAAAATGCCACTGGATATGAAATGCAAATTGTAAACAATAATGTTTTAATAATTACATGATTAATTTACTATTAAATATTTATATAAAATACAAGGTATATGACTAACATTTAGGAGGGCATACCTTTGCTATCACTTTTTTCCAATTCTTTCAATGCTTGAACAAATGTCTGCTGACTTTCAGTGAGAGGCCAACTGTTGTACAATACCAAACACTGTATAATGTACTTGTTAACCTGTGAAATAAAACGTGATGTTTAAACACAAACAATAAGAGTAAATATAGCATATGCCTAATAAGCACATAGTAAGTGCATAATTTTCTATATCACATAATCATAATTTGGTCAAATACTATCCGATGTTCTCCAAAATTTTGTAGTATCACAGTCTATAAAATTTATCCTCACATCCCCACCCACACCTGCAATTGTATAGTCTAGTGTTTATAATTTTTGCATCCCTGTTTAAAAATGAAACTCATTCATTTTATTTTTGTTCCTTGTCGGTTTGGGAATCAGGATTATGGTAATCTCTTTAAAAGAATTGAAAAGTTTGTGTTGTTTTTCTGTTTTCTAGAACAACTTACTCCTTGAAAGTCTGTTAGATCTATTCTGTGAAGCAAGCTGGGCCTATGACTTTTGGAAAGGTAAAACTCTGATTATCATTTCAATGTTATTATTCTTTACTATTATTATTATTATTTTATATTTTCTATCTTCTCCTAAAGTAGTTTGCCAGTCCTCTCCCACCCCAGGCATTTGTTATGTCTTTTTTCCCTTAAGTCCTAAATTCACTAGCATAGAGTTGTGCTTAATAGTTAATTTTTTTTTTAATCTGTTGATTGCATTTATATCTCCACTCTATTTTTGTTGTTCTGTATTTGATTTATTTACATTTTCTTTCTTTCTTTTTTTTTTTTTTTTTCTTGCTTAGCTGGTCTTACAAGAAGCCTGCCCACTTAATCATCTTAAAAAAGCTTAGAGTTAGGGCGCCTGGGTGGCTCAGTGGGTTAAGTCTCTGCCTTTGGCTCAGGTCATGATCTCAGGGCCCTGGGACTGAGCCCTGCATCGGGCTTTCTGCTCAGCAAGGAGCCTGCTTCCGCCTCTCTCTCTGCCTACTTGTGATCTCTCTCTGTGTGTCAAATAAATAAAATCTTTAAAAAAAATTCTTTAAAAAAAAAACTTAGAGCTAATGCATCTTGCTAAATTTTGTTCTTTGTTTTACTAATTTCTACCTCACTTTTATTAAAACGTTTTCTTCTTTTTTCTTTGAGTTATTCTTTTGCTCTTTTTCTAAATTTTTGTTTTGACAGTTTAGCTCATTTGTTTTTAACCATTCATACTTTCTGATGGATTAATTTGAAAGTCAACATTCTACTGAATGCTATTTTAGATGTCATTATAAATTTTGATTTGTATTTTTTAGTTGTTACTGAGTTCTTAGTATTCATTTCTTTTTTTGCTCTTCTTTGTAACTGAAGAACTATTTAGCATATTCTCTTTTGCTTCCACATTTATGGGATTTTAAGTTGTTATTTACTAATTTCTGTATTATTGCACTATATTCGGATAACATCTATAAAATATAGTTTGGTTTTTATTGAGGCTTCACATGTGTACTATGAAAAAGTATATTCTCAATTTAGTAGGTAAGTGTTCTATATAAATATCTAAACAATAAATACTTAAATTTTTCAAATCCTAGTAATCATATGTATTTTTTCAGCTCAATCTATTGGTTTCTGAGAGTTGTTTATTAAAGTTTGCAACTATTAACTAACTTTATTTTTCTCTGTAATTCTAAACAACTTTTACTTTTTATTCATTGAGTCTGGACAGTTAGGTTATGCTGTATTAGTTATGATCATATTTGTTTGTTATATTCTTCCTTTTATTTTTACACAATATCCTTCATGAATTCTATGCCCTGAGATGTTAATATATTATCACAGTTCTCTCGGTCCAACTTTGAATTTTCAGTGCCATTTTGTTTAAAAAAGTGTCACTTTTAGGCTACTTATAGTTGAATCTTACTTTTTAATCTAACTTTAATTTTTTATTCTTTTACTTGATTAATATTTCATTTGTGTTTATTGTCATTAGCTATATTAGGATTTACTTCTAGCCTCTTATTTTTATTTCTTTTTATTTATTTATTTGTTTTGTTTCTGATGGATACATCATTTTTTTCTGAAATTACATGAATTGCCCTTTATTTTACATATACATATATATGTTTTTAACTTAAGATATATAAAAATTAGTTTTTATTAATATGTGACCTTTTTTCATAATTAGAGAGCCTCATAACTCATGTAACATTAGATATTTACATCTGCATTATAGAGTTAGTATACACACTAAACTTGCTATTTATTTTAATATCTTGGCACAGAGAAACCATTAAATAATGTTCAATCTCTTGATTCTGTTATACACTGGAGGCAATGAAGATAGAAAATATCATATACGTATTGATAATGGTTAGGAAAGGAATCATCATTATATTTGTTAGATTTTTAGGAGTAATACCATATTATTCCTAAATGGTAAGAGAATCACCAAAGGATTCTCTTAAACATAACTATACCTGCTGTGCAGTGCTAGCATTTTCTTCTATGGTGGGCATACTGACAACTTCCTCCTCCAGAATGGGCTGCCCAGGGTCTACGATTGCACTTGCAGGTCTGCCCTTATAGGATTTCTGACTTCCCTGGGTAGATTTCTTTTTGCTGTACCATTCTTGCTCCTTCTTGGATGCAGAGTGCATTAAAAGAACTTGTTTGCTAGCTGAAAAGGAGAGATTTATTACACTTAAGTTAAAATCTGTGAAATGCATAGTTATGACTGACTGTGTTCTTTAGGTATATCCTTTTATAAGACACTCAAAGGAACAGGTCAATTTGTTTTCTTTTAATGAAATAAAAAGCAATATCACTGGCTCTTGGGAGATATTCCAGTCTTAAAGAAACTTATATAATAGCCTGTGACTTGCATAGAGCAATGCATATTCTGAGTAACCACTGATTGCTAAAAGAATGTACAACAATTCCACAATTTTTCATTCATTTTGTGTCACTTGAATGACACTAAACTAATAACATACATTCTGACTTCTTCAGTGTGTGTGTGTGTGTTATTACACTTATGTAAGACTCCCATTTTATTTTTTCTCTATTCATTTTTTTGTAATTAAAAGATAATAGAACTACCATTTGGAGGGATAAAAATAGAAATGTGCCCAGTGTAATTAATTGATCAAACATACACTGAGAGAACATAAGTAAATCACAGAGAAAGTCCAGTTCTAGCCATAACAAAATAATGGGCATTGGATTTACTCAAAGCCATGAAAAAATAAAAATTGCAGATTTCTGCCTGTGAGCGCCTTCTTGACTGTGGCACAGAGAAGCAGAGTCCAAGCAGTCAACAGCAGTATTGTCAGGTTCAGGAAGCAAGATTATAGTTTGAGGCTCCTGAGACAACTAAAATTTGTGAGGCAGGGTACGGAGGGGGGCGGAGTATGGCACCCAGAAATACACATAGCGTGTCCACTTGGGTCTTTAACTGAATTCTAAACTTGATTTGTACAAATATCTAATGGTGCCTGGCAGACAACTCCCAGGAGATTGTGAGCTTAATGGAGATTCTGAATTTGTACAGTGTTGAAAGACATTAAAGTTCTGCCAAAGTATGAAAATTTAATGAAAACACAGGGCATCAAGTGAGACTCAACAAAAGCTATTCTTTAAGCTAGTACAATGCTAACCCTAGAGTAATGGAAGCTCTAGACCCAATTTAAGAAAGCTTAGAACAAAGTCTTGAGAGGATTAAACTAAGCTGTTAATAAACCACTTACTAGAGCAAAATTAAAAACTCTTTCAATGAAGAGAGCATAATCTTGACTCTTAGCAATGTAGCTTGTACTATGTGCAGCACACAATCAGTTTGATATGTGAAGAGGCCAAAAATATGAACATAATTTGAGAAAAAGGTCAATAGAAATAATGACATAGATGTTGGAGTTAGCAATAAAACAAAATGAAAAACTTTAACAAATGAAAACTTTAAAATAGCTATGAGAAATGTGTTCAAGGGTTTAAATGTTCCCATAAAATGACACAGGGTAGCAGATTGGATAAAACGACAGGACCCATCCATATGCTGTCTACAAGAGACCCATTTGGAACCTAAAGATATATCCAGACTGAAAGTGAAGGGATGAAGAAGCATCTTTCATAGTTCAAATTAGATTTTGAACTAAAGACTGTAGTCAGAGATATAGAAGGACATTACATCATTCTTAAAGGGTCTATCTACCAAGAACATCTAACAATTGTAAATATTCATTCCCCCAATAGGGGAGAAGCCAACTATATAAGCCAACTGTTAATCAAGACAAAGAGTCATATTGGGGCACCTGGGTGGCTCAGTGGGTTAAAGCCTCTGCCTTCAGCTCAGGTCATAATCCCAGGGTCCTTGGATCGAGCCCCACATCAGGCTTTCTGCTCAGCAGGGAGCCTGCTTCCCCCTCTCTCTCTCTGCTTCCCTCTCTGCCTGCTTGTGATCTCTGTCAAATAAATAAATAAAATCTTTAAAAAAAAAGAAGTAAAAAGAGTCATATTGATATGAATACATTAATAGTAGGGAATCTTAACATGCCACTCTCAGTAATAGATCATCCAAGCAGAAAATCAATAAAGAAACAAGAGCATTTAATGGTGCATTGGACCAGATGGACCTCATAGATATATACAGAACATTCCACCCTAAAACAACAGAATACTCATTCTTTTTTAGCACACATGGAACTTTCTCCAGAAGAGACCACATACTTGGTCACAAAACAGGGCTCAACCGATACCAAAAGATTAAGATTATTCTCTGCATATTCTCAGACCACAATGCTTTGAAACTGGAACTCAACCACAAGAAAAAGTCTGGAAGGAATTCAAACACTTGGAAGCTAAAGACCACCCAGCTAAAAAATGTTTGGATTAACTGGAAAATCAAAGAAAAACTTAAACAATTCATGGAAACCAATGAGAATGAAGACACTTCGGTCCAAAACCTATGGGATACAGCACAGTTGGTCCTAAGGAGGAAATACATAGTCACCCAAGCCTCTCTCAAAAAAATTGAAAAATCCAGAATATACCAGCTCTCTTTACACCTTAAAGAACTAGAGAATCAACAACAAATTAAGCCAACCCCACACACAAGAAGGAAAATAAGATTAGACTCGAGATCAATGAGATAGAAACTAGGGATACAATCGAACACATCAATAAAACTAGAAGCTGGTTTTTTGAAAGAATCAATAAGATTGATAAACCATTGGCCAAACTAATCCAAAAGAAAGGAGAAATGACCCAAATTAATAAAATTATGAATGAAAAGGGAGAGATTACGACTAACACCAAGGAAACAGAAACAATCATCAGAAATTATTATCAACAGTTATATGTCAATAAGTTAAGCAACCTAGACGAAACGGATGCATTCATGGAAACCTATAAACTTCCAAAACTGAATCAGGAAGAAACTGACAACCTGAATAGACCAATATCTAGTAATGAGATTGAAGCAGTGATCAAAAACCTCCCAAAGAACCAGAGCCCAGGACCTGATGGTTCCCCGGAGAATTCTACCAAACATTCAAAGAAGAACTAATACCTATTCTCCTGAAGCTGTTGCAAAAAATAGAAACTGAAGGAAGACTTCCAGATTCTTTTTATGAATCAAAGACCCCACCAGAAAGGAGAGTTTCAGACCAATATTCCTGATGAATATAGATGCCAAGATTTTCAACAAGATCCTAGCTAATAGGATCCAACAGTGCATTAAAAAGATTATCCACCATGACCAGGTGGGATTTATCTATGGGATGCAAGGGTGGTTCAACATTCACAAATCAATCAATGTGATAGAACAATTCAATAAGAGAAGACAGAAGAAACACATGGTCCTCTCAATTGATGCAGAAAAAGCATTTGATAAGATACAGCATCCGTTCCTGGTTAAAACCCTTCAAGGTATAGGGATAGAGAGAACAACATTCCTCAACGTCATAAAATCTATCTATGAAAAACCCACAGTAAATATCATCCTCAATGGGGAAAAGCTGACAGGCTTCCCTTTGAGATCAGAAACATGACAGGAATGTCCACTCTCACCAGTTGTTCAACATAGTACTAGAAGTCCTAGCAACAGCAATCAGACAATAAAAAGAAATAAAAGGTATTCAAATTGGCAAAGAAGGAGTCAAACTCTCCCTCTTTGCAGATGACATGATACTTTATATGGAAAACCCAAAAGACTCCACCCCAAAACTACTAGAACTCATACAGCAATTCAGTAATGTGACAGGATACAAAATCAATAAGTTGCTTTCTTATACACTAACAATGAAAATATAGAAAGGGAAATTAGAGAATTGATTCCATTTACTATAGCACCAAGAATCATGAGATACCTGGGAATAAACCAAACCAAAGAGGTAAAGGATCTGTATTTGGGGAACTACATAACACTTATGAAAGAAACTGAAGAAGACACAAAAAGATAGAAGAGCATTCCATGCTCATGGATCAGAATAAACATTGCTAAAATGTCTATACTGCCTAGAGCAATCTATACTTTCAATGCCACCCCGATCAAAATTCCACCAGTCCTTTTCAAAGAGCTAGAACAAACAATCCTAAAATTTATATGAAACCAGAATAGACCCTGAATTGCTAAGGAAATGTTGAAAAAGAAAACCAAAACTGGGGGCATCATACTGCCTGATTTCAAGCTTTACTACAAAGCTGTGATTACCAAGACAGCATGGTACTGGCACAAAAACAGACACATAGACCACTGGAACAGAGTAGAGAGCCCAGATATGGACCCACAATGTTATGGTCAAATAATCTTCGACAAAGCAGGGAAAATATACAGTGGAAAAAAGTCTCTTCAATAAATGGTGTTGGGAAAATTGGACAGCTATGTATAAAAGAATGAAACTCAACCATTCTCCTACATCATACACAAAGATAAACTCGAAATGGATAAAAGACCTCAACGTGAGGCAGGAATCTATCAAAATCCTAGAGGAGAACATAGGCAGTAACCTCTTCGACATCAGCCACAGCAACTTCTTTCAAGACATGTCCTCAAAGGCAAAGGAAACAAAAGTGAAAATGAACTTTTGGGACTTCATCAAGATCAAAAGCTTCTGCACAACAAAGGAAATAGTCAACAAAACAAAGAGGCAACCAGGAATGGGAGAAGATATTCGCAAGTGACACTACAGACAAAGGGCTGATATCCAAGATCTATAAAGAACTCCTCAAACTCAACACTCAACAAAACAGATAATCACATCAAAAAATGGGCAGAAGACATGAACAGACACTTCTCCAAAGAAGACATACAAATGGCTAACAGACACATGAAAAAAATGTTCATCATCATTAGCCATCAGGGAAATTCAAATCAAAACTACATTGAGATACCACCTTACCCTTAGAATGTCCAAAATTAGCAAGACAGTAAACAAGTGTTGGAGAGGATGTGGAGAATGGAGAACACTCTTCCCCACTGTTGGTGGGAATCAAGTTGGTGCAGCCACTTTGGGAAACAGAGTGGAGACTCCTTAAGAAATTAAAAATAGAGCTACCCTATGACCCTGCATTTGCACTACTGGGTATTTACCACAAAGATACAGATGTAGTGAAAAGAAGGGCCATCTGTACCCTAATGTTCATAGCAGCAATGGCCACAGTCACCAAACTGTGGAAAGAGCCAAGATGTCCTTCAACAGATGAAGAATAAAGAGGATGTGGTCCATATATATAATGGAGTATTATGCCTCCATCAGAAAGGATGAATACCCAACCTTTGTATCAACATGAATGGGACTGGAGGAGATTATGCTGAGTGAAATAAGTCAAGCAGAGAGAGTCAATTATCATATGGTTTCACTTACTTGTGGAGCATAAGGAATAACAAGGAGGACATTGTGAGAAGAGAGAAGGGAGTTGGGGGAAATTGAAGGGGGAGAAAAACCATGAGAGACTGTGGACTCTGAGAAACAAACTGAGGGTTTTGGAGGGGAGGGGGTTGGGGGATTGGGTGAGCTAGTGGTGGCTATTATGGAGGGCATATATTACATGGAGCACTGGGTGAGGTGCATAAACAATGAATTTTGGAACACACAGACACACACAAATTAAATTAAATTTTAAAAAATTGTCATTACTATTATGGCCAAAAAAAGAAAAAAAAAAGAAATGTGTTTAAGGGTTTAAGAGAAAAGATCAACATATTGAAAGAATTAATGGTGAATATCAACAGAAAAATGGAACAGAGAATCAAAAAATTCAATGTTGGACTATATCTGGTATCTGGAATGACACATTCCTGAATGCACTTTTTTTTAAGAATTAATTAATTAGTTAATTAATTTGCTTAACAGAGAGTGCAAGAGCACAAGCAGGCAGAGCAGCAGGGAGAGGAAGAGGGAGAAGCAGGGTCTCTGCTAAACAGGGAGCCAGATGTAGGCCTTGATCCCAGCATCCTAGGATCATGACCTGAGCCAAAGGCAGACACTTAACCAACTGAGCTACCCAAGAGCCCCATTCCTGGATTGACTTTAAAAGCACATAGTTAAATCAGAAGAAAAGATTAGTAAACTTGAAGATAAGCAATCAAAACGATCTAAATAGAAGCATAGAGTGAAAAAAAATGAATAGAGGCAAACTGCCTTTAGTATTATATTGTAGTGGGTGGAATGTGATTCGCCCAGAAAGACAGGTCTATCCAGAATGTGACCTTATTTGACAGAAGGGTATATGCAGCTATGATTAAGGTAAGGGTCCCAAGGTGAGATCAACTTGGATTAGTATGGACCCTAAGTATAATGATGGGTGTCCTTAAAAGAGAATGAAAATGACATGACAAAAAGCCACACAGAAAGAAGAAGGCTATGTGAAGAGAGAAGCAGAGATTGCCAAAGGTGTGCCATAACAAGCCAAGAAATGTGAAGAGCCACCAAAAAATGGAAGAGGTAAAGGAGGATTCTCTTGTAGAAACTTTAATGGGACAAGAGAATCCTCCTGGCCTTGACAACGCCTTAATTTTGAGCCTGTGACTTCCAGAACTATAAGAGTATTAATTTTTGTTGGTTTAAGCCACCCAGTTTGGGGAAATTTGTTACAGGAGCCTTAGGAAACTAATACAGATATCAAGTGATCTAAAGTACACGTATTCCTAGTCCTACATGGCACTAATATAAAAACAAAATATTTAGGTATGAACTTAAGAAAATATATGTAAAGTCAATACATTGAAAGTATAGAACACTGTTGGGAGAAATTAAAGACCAATAGATTGAGAGATATACTTTGTTCATGGGACCAGCAAACTCAGTTTGTTCAGATGCCAATTCTCCCCAAGTTCAACACAATCCCAATCAAAATCTAAAGCTACAATTTTCACAAAAAGTGGTGTTGGACTAAGAGGAATATTGATTGATTGAATATCAGTTGATCAAAATAGAGTTCCAAAACAGACCCATGCACACATAGTCAATTGATTTTTGACAAAAGCGTCAAGGGAATTCAATGTGCAAAATAATGGCTTTCCAACATATAGTGTCAGAACAACTGGATATCCATATGGGAATAAATAAAACCAGATCCTCTACCTTACATTATATACAAACATTCAAGATGGGTCATAAAATTAAACACAAATGTTGAGATTATTAAATGTTTGGTATAAAATATGACATGTAATATTTATGACCTTGGATTAAAGAAAGATTTCTGAGATAATACACAAACTACACTAGTAATTTTTTTCTAAATGATGACTGACTTCATCAAAATTAAAAGCTCTTAAGAAGTTATTGCTGGGGAACCTGGGTGGCCCCGTCAGTTAAAGGTCTGCTTTCTGCTCAGGTCATGAGTCCCAAGTCCTGCATCAGGCTCCCTGTTCAGCAGAAAGCCTGCTTCTCTCTCTCACTTTGCCCCACTCCCTCTCAATCTCTCTCTCTCATTTGCTCTCACTCTATCTCAATTAAACAAATAAAATCTTTTTTTTTTTAAAGCTATTGCTAAGGAAATGAAAAGACAAGAGATCGTCTTTGCAAAGCAAATATTTGATGAAGAGTGTATCCAGGATATATAAAAAAAGACAACCCATTAAAAATATGGCCATAATGCATGAATAGATACTTCAGTCAATGAGTTATACATATGGCCAATAGGCACACATATGCCCAATAAGCTCAACATCATTAGTCAGAAAATTTAAACCACAAAGAAATAGCACTACATACCCACCAGAATGACTAAAATAAAAAACATTGGCAATAAATGTAAGCAAAAATATGGAGAAACCAGAACTCATACATTTTGCTGATGGGAGTATAAAATGATGGAGTCCCTTTGACAAATTTTTTGGCTAAGTCAAAAAAGATAAAATATACATATGTCAAGCCATGGCATGTTAATCCAACTCCTGAATATTGATTCAAGAAAAATGAAAATATTGTTAAAAAAACATGTGCAAGTATGTCTCTAACAGCTTTATCATACCCTAAAACTGGAATAAACTCATATGCCCAATAAAAGAATAAATAAAGTGTAGTATTTCCATACAATGGGATAATACTCTGCAATATAAAAGGAAATGCAGTAGCAACAATAGGAATGTATCTTAAAAACATTATCCCGAGCTTAAGATACCAGGGCCAAAAGAGTGTTTGTAGGGTTTCGTGGAGTTCTAGAACAGGTAAAATTAGTATACTGTGATGAAAATGTGAACAGTTACATCTTTGGGGAGATGGAATTGAATAGAAATGGCCTTGAGAGATCTTGTGGGTAAATAGAAATATCTATATCTTGTTAGAAGTGTGGGTCACACTAGTGTATGCACTTACCAAATTCATCAAATTAGATTTGTGCCTTTTCCTCTATATAAATTATACTTTGATTAGCAGTGAAGAATGAATGACACAAAGTCTCTACCCTTGTGAAGTATTCCTTCATTACTTCCTTCAGACATTATGTCATTCATTCAATCCATCTTTTAACCATATATAAAAAAGAAGAAAATTTTCCTTAATATATGAGAATCTATAAATCAATCAGAAAAAAAGTTAATTCTAACAGAAAAGCAAGCATAACACACAGAAAATTTTTGAAGAAGAAAATATAAAAGGAATATAAGTAAGATATATAAAATCATACATGCTTGAACATCACTAACTCTAAGAATAATATAAATTAATATTTTTAGCAGTCACATTGATAAAAGTCACGAATATGATAACTTAGAATAAAGGATAAAATAAGATAAGTTTAGGCAAACTCCATGGAGGACAATTTGGCAATATATACCAAAATTAAACTGTACATACCCTTGACCCCAGAGTTCTACATCTAAGCATTTATCCAATATATATGCATATACAAGTTCAGACAAGAATATACATGCGTTTTTTTTAAAAAAGCATTTTTTATGTAAATATAAAATTAAAGTTATCACAAATCACTATCACTAGGTGACTGACTACATTAATTATAGTATATCATCAACAAAATTGAGTCTTATACAGCCATATGAAATAAAATATTTTACTATCCCTAATCCATAGTACTTTCTCAAAGACCCAGTTTCTTAGATTGTAAAATCTGTGGAAAATTCCAAATTTAATATTAACCCTATAGCATGGGTACTGGTATAAGATTTTATTCTTAAAAACTATATGAAATAGAGGTGCCTGGGTAGCTCAGTCATTAAGCATCTGCCTTTAGCTCAGGTCGTGATCCCAGGGTCCTGGGATTGAGCCCCACATCAGGCTCTCTGCTCAGCAGGAAGCCTACTTCTCCCTCTCCCACACCCCCCTACTTGTGCTCCCTCTCTCACTGTGTCTCTTTCTGTCAAAAAACAAATAAATGAAATCTTTTAAAAAATTGTATGACATTCTTTCAAATTCTCATGAGATAAATCAAAACCTGAAGAGCCTATATTTAAGATTTTGTTACTGGGTCACTTCAGAGCCTTCTAAATCTTTGCAATGGAGTTTATTTCTTCTTTAGTACAATAGAATGTTTGCTTACAGAATAAATATTATAGTCTGCCATATCCTATTCTCCTACAAATATTATGTGCACATACACACACACATTTTTTTACATGTATATTGGGGGAGGTACTCCAGATATACAAGTCATAAAAAATTCATAAATGAATATATTTCTAAGAGAAGCAGCTAAAAAATGTTTTAAAGGAAAAAGGAATTTCAGTGTCTGCTTATGTGGTTCATAAATGCAAATTAATAGCATCCCTTTAAAAATGATAACCTGTTTAAAATCTAAATCAAGAAATAATCTAACTCACAGTAACAATTCTATAAGTATCTATGGAGATATTTTAAAATCTAATCTGTGAAACATGAAGAGTCATGAGTGAATGGAAAGAAATAGTTTTTACTTGCATATGAATTCAGTACTATAAAGGTGTCCATTCTCAAATTAATTAATCTATATAGTCAAGGCAATCAGAAGGAAAATGATATATTTTTACATGTTTGAAGGGAATCCAAAAAAATTATACTGAAGATCACAAATGTGAAAATAGAAATATCTTATAAAAGAAGAACAATCTTGGATAATGACTAATTTTGGATTAACTTCTGAATTCTGTTCCAATCACCTTTCTACTCCATTTCTGTCCCTTTCTTTGCCATAAGTAAACTCATAAAATTATTTAAATGATTATGTGTAATTTTCTTGGAAATAGTAACCTATGAAGTGAAATAATTATGACCTATGTGACAAACTATAAGCAGTGTTAGACTCTACTAATTTGAAGATTTTATTTATTTATTTGAGAGAGTGGGGAGAAAAAGAGAAAGAGCACACAAAAGTATGAGCAATGGGGAGTGGCAGAGGCAAAGGGAGAAGCAGGATCCCCACTGTACAGGGAACCTGACACAGGACTTGACCAAGGCCCCTGGGATCATGAGTTGAGCCAAAGGCAGATGCTTAACTGACTGAGCCACTCAGGTGCCCCTGACTCTACTATTTGAAACAAAGGATTTGCTGTTAATGAGTTATATAAAGAAAAAAAAAAAAAATAAGACCACAAATACCATAGGAGTGTTGGTATGCTATGCCTGCTAAAGTTTTGGAATTAAGGTATCCCTGCATGAAGCAAACTATGAAATCTGTGTAGAATAGATTAGAATGAAGAAAACAGAGCCAATTTAAAGAGTAAGAGCAGCATTCAGACTAGCAAAACTTAACAGTAGTTTGACAGTCTTAACATATCGAAGGAAAAGATATAAATAGAGTACAGGCAGATTTGAATGAAAACCACGTGTGATAATGTGAATTGAGTACTGAAAACAACCCTGGGTATCTTCAGGGATGAAGGGCAAATGATGGGAGAAAAAGGAGACAGCATCAAAAGAATTGTTTAATTTGCGATTGTACTCAAGTTCAGTCTTACTAATCTAATATAGTGCATTTTCCACGTCCCTGTGCCATTATAGTGTGAGGTCTTTAATTCTCTGGTCCTCCAAATTCTTATTCATATTAGAAGGGAATATTCCTGGGCTACAATGACAACTCACATATTGTTTCCGGGCTTAATAAGAAAAAATAAAGAGAGCCCTGCTTTAGGGGCATCTATTCTAAAAAAGACAGAAAAGAAGAAGAAAAAAAAAAGAAACATTCAAATATTATAAGATAGGTAGAAAGTCATTTTTAGTAATTTGCTTATACACTTAAGATAATCAACATAAGCACTATTGGGAATGAGAGTTCAGGAAGGATAGTGGCAACAAATTGTTATGCAAAAGTCAACTATAAGATGTAATCAATTATTTATGGATACTGGGTTGGCTCAGTCAGGTAAATGTCTGACTCTTGATTTCAGCTCAGGTCATGATCTCAAGGTTGAGATTGAGACCCATGTAGGGCTCTGCACCCAGCTGGGAGTCTGCTTGAGATTTTCTTTCTCTCTTTCCCTCTACCTGCCCCCCATATATGCAGTCTCTCTCTCTCAAATAAATCGTTTTTTTTTTAAGATTTTATGTATTTATTTGAGAGAGAGAGAGAGCATGAACAGGGTGAGGGATAGAAGGAGAACCAGACTCCCTGCTGAGCAGGGACCCTGACACAGGGCTCCATCCTGGGATCCGGGATCATGACCTGAGCCAAAAGAAGACATCCAACGGACTGAGCCACCCAGGTGCCCCAGATAAATAAATAAATCCTTAAAAAAAAAAAAAGATATAATCAATTATTTAAAAAAACATAATGGCAGAATTCAGGAAAAGCACAAGGGACTTACTGTTCTCTTATTTATAATTTTCTGTTTCAAAATTTTCTACATTGGGCAATGTATTATTTTTATGGTCAGAATCATTACAAAAATAATTGAATATGTATCTCAGTATCTCTGTCTTCCATTATTTCAGAAACAATTTTATTTTATTAATTAATAGTTCTTATGACTTATATTAAAAGTAATGATTTTAAAGGTTCTATTAATTTTTATAGATAGAGTATTTCTTAAAATAATGAATTAGGGATAAAAGAACAGTGAAAACTTCTCTCAAGGTAGTAAAAATGTTATTTCTTAATCAGAATTCTAAGAAGGTATATATAAGAAAGTCTTTAAAGTAGAATTTTAACTATCTACTGATCTTCAGAGACTAATCTGACACACAAATGAAAGTTTTAAAAAATATTTTACTATTTAAAAAATAGTAACAAGTTTTACAGATATATTTACAGATATAAATAATAGCTTCTTTCCTATTTTACCTTAAATAAAATAATTTAAAATCAGTTGCATACACAAAAATACTTATTTACAGATCTAAATAACACATTTAAAAAGGCAAGAGACACACTTACACTGAGAGCTCACAACTTTTTCACTCCCTAAGAAGTTGATTGCTGGGATTATAGCATGGCCTTTCCCAGTGGAGCTGACAATAATTTCCTCATTTTCTAAGATCTGTAGCTTGATGAATACATCTGGTTTAGACGTGCGTACCTGTATTGTAACAGGATGCGGTAAAGCAACTTTAATGGAATACCTATAAAGGAAAACATTTGACTTATAAGCAGTTTGTTGATCTTTCCCTCATGTCAGTAGAGGAAACTGTATAATTTGCTAATACGGTAATCTAAAATAAATCCGTTGTGTAAAATTGACCCGAATCCTGGAAACGTTATTGCTATTATAGACTGTAACAAAAGATCTCAATACGCTATAGTAAAATGAAATAGCATAGGACATTTATTATCATCAGATCCCAAGCAGGAAATATAACTTATTTTTAGATACGATAAACACTTATAAAACATGAAAGATCTGCGAACTACGGACACACCAAAACTTCCTGTTATACCTTCCTCTCCAGTTGGATAACTGACAGCATTCTTCAAAGCTCACTGTTTATCACGTTTTCTTTGATTCATAAAAATACAGAGAAGTCAAAATTAGTATCCACCACTTGTACTCTCAACCTTTACCATTACAAATTGGAAACCTTTTACAAAAAGACAAAATGTACAGTATAGCACCATCCCAACCCTTCTCTTGACACAACTGAAGACATTTTGTTCTGTTTCATTTTTTATCTTGTTGGAGTTCTTTTTCCTAGTTTAGGTGAATCTTCACAAATGCTCAGGACCTTATAAACTCTCAACTGCTCTAGAAATTTGCTTTTCTGAATCTCGTCTTTCTCCTGTATCTTAAATCTCCCCTTCTTTTCTTCTCCTTGCCATCAGTTTTTGTACATGTAAAGGTCTCACCCATCTTTTAACAAAAAACCAAAGCAAAACAAACCAAAAACACAAACAAACAAACCTTCAACACACCCTGAGGTACAGCCTCTGCTGATTTTTTCACTCCTCCCCAGCTTGACATCAAAGGAGAGTTGTTGATTGTCACTGTCCACAACCCCATCTCTTCCTATTGGCTCTCGATATTCTACTCAGTCCCCAATAGAAGTGCTAACCTTGCTCTTGCAAATTTCAGCAGCTTGTTGCCACCCTGTAGAAATTTCAATTCTCATCTTTCTGGACTTCTCAGGAGAATTTGACAAGGTTGAGTCAACCCTCACTTACTCTTCTTCAAAAACTCTTCTCTTACAAGTGTAGCTCCTTCTGTACCTCCTATTTTGGTGTTGCTGTTTTTTAGACTTCTCCCCCCATTGACATTCCTGTAAGTATCAGAGAATCTTAAATGTTCTGTCCAAGTCTGACTGTTATGGGGCAAACTTCCCTGGGCATTTCCATGGACAGAAACAGAATAATAGTTCTCAGATTTGTGCCTCCAGCCCCACTCCTTATGCAATATCACCTGGACATTTTACTGACCTACCCATAATTAACATCTAAAAATGAACTAATTATCTTCCTATTGCCCAACCTGCAAATGGGGTTTTCTCCTTATAACCACTAAGTAAAGGACACTTAGTGTCCCCTGATCCCAAGTCAGATCCCAGGAGTCCCAACCAATCAGGACTGTCAATTTGACCTCCTCATGTCTTAAAACCCTTTCTCTTCTCTCCAGATCCACTGTCACTGCCTAGTATGGTTTCATTTGTGCCCTGCCATAAATGCTATGTTGGAGTCCAGGACCTAGAGTATCTGCAGTACCACACAATGTCACCTTTTTTGGACATTTCTTTCTGAGGGAATCAAGTTCACATGAGGTCATTAGGGTGGGCCTTAATCCAATATAACTGATGGATGTCCTTATGAGACAGGAAATTTGGAAACAGAGACACAGGGCGAATGCCAAGTAAAGATGAATACAAAGACCATGGTGGTAAGTATATGTCAAAGAACACCAAGGATTATCAGAAACCTCCAGAGGCTAGGAGAAAGCATGGAATAGCTTGTCCCTCACAGCACTCAGTAGGCACCATCCCTGCTGATACTTTGATTTCAGTCTTCTGGCATCCAAAACCGGGAGACTATGAAACAATTGATTTCAGTTATTGAAGCCACCTACTTTGCCACTTTGTGGAATTTTGTTATGGTAGCACTAGCAAACGACTCCACTGACAGGCTCCAGGTTGTCATCAGAACACACCTGGGTTATTTCAAAGCTTCTTCCTGTCTGGTTCCTCTGTCTCCAGTTACGCTGCCCTTTGTCCAGTCAACACACTGCAGTCTTTTGAATTTTTCATTCTTCCATATTCTGTACTTTTTATGATTATATATAATTTCACAATAATATGGTTCTAACAACATTTCTGCTCTTAGAAATTATATTTAAAATATGTATTTTTTCAATCCATGCTTTGCAGGCATAGTGTCTCAACACAAGTCTATTGTGGCCATTTCTCTTAAAACTCCTCAAAGCATGTTTTGCCTCTCAGATAAAGTCTTAATCTCTTGCTTTATGAGGCTCTTCAGGAAAGGGTTCTGCCTGCCTCTCTGCCCTTACCCTTGCCAGAGCCCCCTAAAGCCCCACTTTGCAAACAAACGTCTTCAGTTCCCTGAGAAGGTCATACACTTCTTAATTTCTGAACTATCACATTTGCTCATGAAGCAGTTCCCTCCTCACCTTGCCCCCCACTAAGCTTCACAGCTTTAGGACCAGCTTCTAGGACTAATTTAGATATTGGGTTAAATATCACTCATTAGCCTGTTAATGATACTGCAGTGTGATACAGTGGCCTCCTGCCAGAGTAGTTAAACTATCTTATCACAGTTGTAATTTTTTATTGCTTGTATGTTTCCCTCCTACTTTTTTTCCTTTTTTCCCTTGCTTTCTTTCTAATAGCCAATGTGCAGATAAATGACAAGAGGCAGACAAATTAAAAAGAGAGGAGAAGTGACTTGGGGGAAATCGGAGGAGGAGACAAACCATGAGAGACTGTGGACTCTGAGAAACAAACTGAGGGTTTTTGAGAGGAGGAGAGTGGGGGTTGGGTGAGCGTGGTGGTGGAGATTATGGAGGGCACGTATTGCATGGAGCACTGGGTGTGGCGCATAAACAATGAACCTTGGAACACTGAGAAATAAAATAAAATTTAAAAAAAGAGAATTTTCTGCCCCAGCTATTAGCCCCAGTTCATATATTTTCTTTCAGTATTTTCTCTAAACTTTTACCTACATATAAAATATATAAACAAATATAAAAACAAAAACAAATGTTGGGTATATACTGTATATATTGACAGAGAGAGACATAGAGAGAGAGGGAACACAAGCAGGAGGATTGGCAAAAGGAGAAGAGGGGAAAACTAGCCAGAATGCAGAAAATTATATTTGTACATATATTGTCAAATAGACTTAGGTGTTTCTTTAGAAAACAAATTTACCAATATATATGGAATCTTTAAAACATATAATCTCTTTAAAATAATAAATCTTTAGACAATAATCAAGAATTTACTTTAATATTTACAATAAAGTACACCTATCAAATCTCTATTAATACTACAGTAAAAGTAGAAATGGGAAGTTTGTAACAAAAAATAATCAGTAAATTGTTGTATTTTCCTACAAATGATTACCACGTAATTATGAAAAGAGTTCACAAAATGCCTTAACGGCACTGGGAAATGTACACACCATAATGTTAAGTAAAAAGGTCAGATTATAAAACTAATTATGTTATGATTTCAATAATGTTAATCTGTGACTAGGAAAAAACACCATAAGAAAATATAACAAGATACTAACAGTGATTGTTTCTAGGTTGTTTGATTACAGGTGACCCTTACTTCCTCAATAATATAGTCATATATTAATAGTTAAGTGTGGTCAAACCCTGAGCCCTGTGCGTTATCTAGAGGTCCAACCTCTGTAGACACAGTTAGTGAAGGACAACGTGTTAGCACCCAACTGGTGACAAAAAATGCCAATTTGGGGCATTTCCCTTCTGTCATATACTTATACCTGAATAAAATTTTCTTATCATTGGGTATGTAGTAATCTCTGATTTCCTTTATAGTAAAAGTGTTGCATGGAGACTCTCGAGATAGGCATGGGAGTGGATTACAGGACCCAATGATGCGCAGTTTCCACCGTGAGGATGGTACGTATGTGTCACCAGTAAATGCTTCAGCCACAAATGTGTAGCCTTTCTAGAGGAAAGAGAATTAGACAGAAGTAAGGCTTACTGTTACTGATCTCTCAAAGGTACAACACATGGCTTCACAGTAGTAAAATGCTTTATTATCTTGATATACATGAAAATCCCAAGATTTCTTGATAAAAGAAAATCATTAGCATTACATTTCGGAAATTCCTCATAGAGGATCTTACACGTTTTCATAGAAAATTAGTAACTCTAACACTTTTGTTTGTGTGGTTCTCAAGCTATAACACAAAGTGTGTAACTCTGACATATGATAGTTAAATTTTCTTCCAATTCTGCTAATGTTGGCTAAGGTAGATTTTTATCACTGCATCACCCTGCAGTAGCTCAATAACTTCCTAAGAAATGTCCCTGTTTTTTAAATATAAGATGAGAAGAACAGAAGCATTTATGGAAATGTAATTCCCTCAGGATGACAACTGACAGATAAAGCTATCAAGTTAACAACAGATCTGGTTCCAGGGAACCCATATAGGAGTATGGAGATGAACTCTTTAGGTTGGGGAAAAGAAGCAGCTAAGTAACCTGGGATAATATCATAGTGGGTAATAACTTGGTTCTATATAATTGGATATCCATCTGGCAAAAATGTCAGTGAAGCAAGAGCATGATATCATAATGAGATACAAAAGTTCAAAGTAATTCTGAGTTTGTAATTCCAGACACTTCTAATAAGGAAGAAAAATACAGATTTGTATTCCAGTCAATTCTGATGCAAAGGAAACTCTCTGATGTGTTTAGATTTCCAGAAATAAAAAGTAAAAATATATAAGACAGAATGAATTCAACACATTGCAATAAACATCTAAGAAAATTACCCAGAATTTCAATACCCATAATGAGATGAGAATTACAGCACCAATAAAGACCTTTTAACATTATTTTTGGGGAAGGAAATAAAGGAAGATAAATTCATATATGCTAAAGTATTTTTACTTGCATAATGCACAGATTTATTGCAATTCTCATTATTTTTTGAGCTTGTGGTACTAATGCATTCAGAAGCAAAATAAAATGACATGACTCTGATTTTGTGTTTGTCTAGGCTCCGAGAAAAAGTTTGAGAGGGAAAAAAAGTGTTATAAAATGGTGGGATAGCTATCGATAAGTGAAAGTCTAAAGCTAAACCAGGGATAGAGTTTTAAGAGAGAACCTGACTATTCTAAACAACTGCAAGGCTCCTGAGTAATTTATTCCTGAATACTTACATATTTGCAAAAGACACATATAATAAAGGACTGTTACCCAAAATATGCAAAAACTCCTAAAACTCAACAATAAGAAAACAAAAAACCTAGTTAAAACTTTTAACAGACTTCTCACCAGAAAAGATATACAGACAGCAAATAGGCAGACAAAAAGATGTTTCATATTGTATATTATCAGAGAAACTCAAACCACCATGAGATACAACTACATTCCTATTAGAATAGCCCCAATCTGTAACACTGGAAATACCGAATGCTAATGAGGATACAGAGCATCAGGAACTCTCATTCACTGCTGGTTGGAATGAAAAATGGTACAGACACTTTGAAGGACAGTTTGGTGGTTTCTTACAAAACTACACATATTCTTATTATACAGTCCAGCAACAGTGCTCCTTGGTATTTATGTCAAAAATTTATGTCCGCACAAAAACTTGCACACAGACATTTGTAGGTGCTTTGTTCATAATTACCATGACTTGGAAGCAACCAAGATGTCCTTCGGTAGGTGAATAGGCAGATGAACTTTGATACAAGCAGCAGTGGAATATTATTATTAAAAAGAAATGAGCTATTAAGCCACAAATAGACATGGAAAAATCTTAAATGTATGTTTTTTAGTGAAAGAAACCAATCTGAAAAGATTACACACTATATGATTCCAACTTTACCACATTCTGGAAAAGACAAAACTATGGAGACACACAAAAGGTCAGGGGGAGGGGGAGGAGGAATACATAGGTGGATCACAGAGGATTTTTTTTTTTTTACTCTTATAAGCACATTTCTTTTTTCTTTTTAATTTTTTATTAACATATAATGTATGATTAGCCCCAGGGGTACAGGTCTGTGAATCACCAAGTTTACACACTTCACAGCACTCACCATAGCACATACCTTTCCCAATGTCCATAACCCAACCACCCTCTCCCTAGCTCCCTCCCCTCCGGCAACCCTCAGTTTGTTTTGTGAGATTAAGAGTCCACAGAGGATTTTTTAGGACTATAAAAACACTCTTTATGATACCATGATAACAGACACATGTCATTTTACATCCATCCAAACCCATAGCATGTACACCACCAACAGTGAACCATAATATAAACTATGGACTTTGGGGGATTATAATGTTTCAAGGTAGGATGATCAACATAATAAGTGTGCCACTCTGGTGGGGCTTGTCAATAACGGTAGAGGCTGTGCACATGTGGGAGCAGGGTGTATATGGGAAATCTCTGTATTTTCCTCCCAGTTTTGCTGCGAAGCTAAAACTGCTCTCATTTATTGCTACTAAGAGTTGCAATGAAGTCTTAAAACTCTTCGAAGGCTTTTTTTTTTTTTTTAAGAAGATTTTCTTTATTTGAGAGAGAGATAGCACAAACAGAGGGAGCAGCAGGCAGAGGGAGAGGGAGAAGCAGGCTTTCTACAGAGCAGGAAGCTCAACGTGGGGCTGGCTCCCATGACCCTAAGCCAAAAGCAGAGGCTTAACTGACTGAGTCATCCAGGTGTCCCAAAACCCCTCTAAGCCTTAAAAAAATTTTAAATTTCAATTTTAAAAAACCTCTTAAGCAACTCAAAAGAGCAATTGGGTTTTTTGTGGAGTTAATGTTTTTAAAAATTTATCATTCATTCCTATAAACCAGTATTTATTAGATAAGTATGTCTTAATGTGTGCAAAGTAATACACAGAATCATGGGCTGAAATGAACTTTGAAAATCAATTACAACCATAGCTCAAAGAGAAAAATGAAAAGATTCAAAGCCATATAGGTAAAGAATGAAAGAGTGAAATCAGAGCCAAAACAAATCTCCCAGTTTCCAGTGTGGGTGTATACACCCTTTTGTTATGCTTCCCCTCTTAGAGGAAATAATCAAAAACACAAATTTGAGATACAAATATAAAGGCAACATGATTTGAGAGGGATCATCAGAAATCAAGGTCTATCATGCTTCAGGAATAATGCACCAAGTGTTTTTTAAGGAATCTGTGTAGCCCTAGAAAAGACTGGGGGTAGTGGGTGACCAGTGCCCATGTAAGCACAATCTTCTGAAATATTTAGGGATGGAATAAAAACCCAGTGGGAAACTGAGACAACCAGCTAATTTGATTGAAGAATTGGACTAAATCAGTACACCTTCACCTCCATTTCCATTTTAAGGATTTGTATGATTTTATGATTTTAATAGGAATTTCCAATGCTTTCCTTTTGTCATATTTTCTTCACAGAGAAAGAAAAAAAAGAGCTGAGAGATGAATGTTCTAGCACTCAAATTAAGTACCTTGGGCTGTCAGATAAATGGGACTTCTACAGAAGAAGACCAGGACCCTATTCCTCTGTTAAATAGGTTGAAAATCACATCCGCTCTACCTGCTCCTGGACTCTTACGAAGGTGCTGGCTTCTCACTGCCAATCTAACATATGGGGAGAATAAACTTTACACATACCTTATTCTTGGTATAATGATAAGGCACCACTCTTTGGAATACCTTTGGCACTTGTTCCATTGTGTCATTATTAACAACGTGGAGCATGCAGACTGGAAGTGTAGTATATACTTTGGGAACCAAAATCATATCTTGAGGAACCAAAAATGTTTCTCTGTAATTAAAAAGAATGAACTTCATCTTGAGGTGAATCATAAAGAAAGTTTGAAATTTGGTTTCGGCAAGAAAGAGAAAAGTCTAAAATTTCAAATAACTACACGGTATACACATTGTTTTTTTAATTATTAGTATACTATTTTGTAATATAAATGCAAGCCCTTTAAGAAATCCCATTTTATAAGTAATTCATGACTTTTACCTAATATGATATTGCTTGAAAATTAAATAATTTCTTTCTATACTGGTAACACATCAATTTATTTTGTTTATTATACTCATAAAAATACTAATAAGTTTCACATTCTTCATATTTTATTTAAAGAAATATGGATAAAATTCCTATAATATCTCATTTATGCATAACAGATGGGGAAGAAGTGTTAAGTTGTGAAAATCTGTAAATTCATATTTTCACTACTACCATAAATAAAACTCTACACATATGACTATTGCATGCTATTTAAAGATGACATCAGATACGGATTTATGATAGCCTCACCTGAATACTATAAACCAACTATTTGGTAGCTGGTCTGCATAAGTCACAGTATAGTCAGCAAAAACAATCTTAGTTTCCTCATCTTGATAGCATGGATAAGATTCAATAGACTTGCACTTGCTTTTAAACATTAGTCTAGAAATGTAAAAATAAATGAAGTTCCAATGACAAAGGCAACTTTTAAAATAAGTTTTTATTTACAAAAAAAGAAGTAGGCAAAAATAACACAAGTATCACAGTCTGTTGTTGGCTGGATTGAGTCCTTGATCAAAGGCTATGGAATTCATAGTGGATGGCACTCAGTTCAGGGAGCCCATTGCAGGTCAACCATGAAAGATATCTCTCAAAGGTCTTTAAAGTTATCTGAAGTTCTTAATCAAAGGGGAACTTAATTCATGATCAAGAAAGTAATTACAGTTTAGAGGTGGGAAATCAGCACCAAAGCTCAAACTACAAGGATAGGAAAACAGGAAGAGGCAAAGTAGCAATGAATCTGGGTGAGGTCCACTCAAGGTCTGGAATTGTCGTGGGAATTGATAGTAGAATAGAGTTTAAAGTAAGGAATGGATTTGTAAAAAAGGATTAAAACAAAAAACTAAGGCCATGATTGAGGGGAGAATGTCAGTTTTCCTTCTGCATGATTTCTGGCCCATAAGAGAGTGTTATGTGCAACTGGTTAAAAGAATTATGGAGTGAAATTTCTCCGTGTTTGCCCCTGGAAGGCTGTGGCATATTTCAGAGCATGATGGAAGTCATGTGAGAGAGACTCTAGGTTCTTTTCCTTCCATGGCCAGGAACTGGATCTAGCTTCAGTAGCACCAGCAATCTAGGGTCTTTTGTATAACGTCTATGGGAATTAGCTGGGATGGAAGCCATAATGGCCATAGAAAATTGTTCTGTATTAGAGGTCTGTATAGATTTCAATTTCCCCCATGTTTAAAATTTTGATATTTGGTTCATCATGATTTTTTTCATTATTTTTAAGGTTATTTTACATTTTGATATATTTTCATATATAATTTTTTATTTGTCTGTTGCTTATAAGTAGAAATCCACTTGTTATTTTATATTGACCTTGTCTCCAGCAACTTTTCTTAATTCTCTTATTAACTCTAATAATTTTTCTGCATATTTTAAAATATTTTCTACTTATACACTCATATTGTCTGTAAACAGTGGTGGTTTTATTTTTCCCTTCAAATCCTAATGACTTTTATTTTGTTTTATTGACACTTTGTCTCAAAATTATTCCAGGGTTATTGTGAATGGAACTTATCAGGCAGACATTTTTGTCTCATTTCTAAACCCAGGAAAATGCTTTCAAAATTTCACCACTAATCATGTTTGTAGTTAAGTCTTGAAAATACCAGATACCAATAACGTATTAATGAAAGACTTCTCTAAAACTCCAAGTTTTCTAAAAACAAAAGAAAATAAATAATTTTGAATTAATGTTAAATCCTATCAAATGTTTTTACTGAATCTATCTGGAGGATTAAATCATTTTTGCTTTTCTGTTATTATACTGACTTAAAATGATAAATTTTCTAACCTTAAACCAACATTATATCTCTGGGAATGAGAGGCCCATTGAATTATAAGGCATTTTCCTTTTTATTTAATTCTAATGTTAATTTTTGAATGTTTTATTACATATTTTTTGCATCTATTCAAAGGGTGATTGGTTTGCAATTTGAAGAAGGTGATTGGTTTGCAATTTCATTTTTTTACTGACCTTGTTGAATTTTTTAAATCAAGATTATGAATTGGTTAGTGTTTCTTCTTTTTCTGTTCTCTAGAAGATTTGTGAGATTAATCTTATTTCTTCCTAAATTCATTAGTATATTGCTAGAAAGGGTATCATGCATTCCTCCTCTGTTAGCATTTCATCTAAATTATTACTTTTACCATTTCTGCATAATGCTATAACCTTAGAACTCTTTAAAAACTTATACCTAACATCTACTTTTTTCATTGCTTTAGGTCATGAATTTACTTTTGTATATAGCTATTTGTTGATTCCCCTTTGAAGATAATATGCATTATTTTTCTGGCTGATTTGAAGGTTTTTCTTTTGGTCTTTTTTTTTTTTTTTTTTTTCAGTAGTTTGACTGCAGTGAGTCGAGGAATACTTTTCTTTGTAACCTTTCTGCATGGAGTTGGCTTGCAGTCTCCTGAGAACATGAGTTGATACGTTTTACCAGTTTTGGAAAGTTCTCAGTTATTATCTTTTTATAGTCCAGAGCTATAGTGATGATATTTGGACTTTTTGAGCATATTCCATATGTCCCTTATGCTCCTTTCTTACTTCCCATTCATTTTCTCCTAGGTTTCAGTTTGGATACTTTTCTATTGACCTATCTCCAAGTTCACCAATCTTCTTCTGTTCTGACTAATCTGCTGTTAAATCTACAAGTAAATCTTTAATATAGTTGTTAAAATCATCATTTATGTAATTTCCATTTGACTCTGCTTTATTCATCTAAAATTTTGATCCAATTCTTCTTACTCTTTATTTTCTTTGGCATTACCAATACAATCAGGTTTTGAGATTTTGCTTGCTAACTCCAACATCACCAGAGGCTTTGCTTCTTTTATATATGTCTGTATGTGCATATAGATAGATAGATAGATAGATATACACATATATATATAAGTAATTTATAATTTATAATATCTTAGTTTTGTTCAAGTTATCCTGTTGCTCAGATATGGTTTGTGGCTACAGTACAGTTTTGCTGAGGCTCAGTCTACTTCCAGTTTACCCGTTTCTAGATTGTTACTGTTCAGAGATTTCAACTGACAATTTTTTATTTATTTATTTGACAGACAGAGATCATAAGTAGACAGAGAGGCAGGCAGAGAGAGAGAGTGGAGGAAGCAGGCTCCCTGCTGAGCAGAGAGCCCGATGCAGGGCTGGATCCCAGGACCCTGGGATCATGACCTGAGCCGAAGGCAGAGGCTTTAACCCACTGAACCACCCAGGCGCCCCTCAACTGACAAGTTTAATTATTTGCTGGAGTCCCCTCCCCTAGTAGGTCCTCAACTCTGACTGTGGTCACATCAGTACCATAAGACTTCAGGCAACTTTGCTCTGCTTCTCAGAGGTTTTCTGTTTAGAACCTTAGTTAAGTATAATTACAATAAATCAAAAGCAACAAGTACCATAGGAATGCTTCAGATAAAATATTGTGGAAGTTCGGAAGAAGTGGTTTCTCACTGTGGTGATTAGGAACACTCAATGAACATGTTAGCACTTGAACAGGAACTTGAAGGATACCAAGATACTATAATAAGAAACTTCATTATACTGCTTTACCTTAAGAGAGAAACTGCATACTGTTCTATATTCGGTTCCAATATACTCCAAACTTTTTGAAGAGTATCTGCAACACTGGCATTTTCTATTGTATCTAAAAATAGTAATTAAAAATAGCAACATAAAAACTGCAAGATGCCTGAAAGATCATCTTGTTCAAAGCTCTCCTTTTACAGATAAAGAAGCTGAAATTTACAAGGTGGTATCCAAAGCCACAGGCTTTATTAGCAGCAAAATTTTGCTAAAATATAAAGTTATAAACTTCCAGTCAACAGCTCTGCTCATCAATTTGTGCTGTTTCCCTTCATCTTCAGTTTAAAAATCACAGTGTTCCTTGATCTAATTGAAGAGTCTCATCAAAGAGTTTACATGAGGAGATCTTTTGTCACCAAAAGTTCCTTATGAAAGTTTTTAACGACAGAAAAAAAAATTCATCCAATTTTTCTAAAAAACAATGGCTAATGGGATCCCACCTAAAGCTCAATCCCATAATCCGCATTTGTTCCAGAGTAAATGAAAACGGTAAGAAAAATGCAAATACATACTAGCTGGCTCAAATTTAACATGTCAGAAACTGACTTTTCCCCAAATTATCCTATTGTAATTTCTTCATAACACTTACTAGCATCTGAAATTGATATCTTAATATATTTACTTGTCTATTGTATGTCTATCACCACTAGAACACAAGATTCATCAAAGCAGAAACTGTCAGTTTACCTGACTTCAACAGAGTCAGAATTTAGAACAGTGCTGTGCACACAATACATAAGCCTTAAGTGAAAGAAATGCATATATTATTAATTATTAAAACATTATTAAGTTGTTCAAGTTTTTATGTCTCAAAAGAGAAAGAAAGTCATTGTTTAAATATAATTTTTACAGCATATGTGGACAAAAGATATATTTTACTATATATTTAATATGATAAATCTATCTTTACTTTTTCTAATAGAATAATAGCAAAATCAAGCAACAGTAACATTTTTCTCACACACAATTATACAATATAGTTAATTAACTTTACATTTGTGTATCTGTAGTTTTCCCTGCTGAGATGGACATTTTGATTATTCCCATTAAATACTTCAAATAAAGACACTTTACAACAAAATGTTTCAGTACATTCAAAGAATTCTACTGGATGGTGCATCTGGGTGTCTCAGTCAGTTAAATGTCTGCCTTCAGCTCAGGTCATGATCTCAGAGTCCCCAGATGGAGCCCAGAGTTGGGCTCCCTGCTCAGGGGATTGTCTGCTCCTCCCTCTCCCTTTCCCCTGACTTGTGCATTTGCAAGCGCTCTCTCTCTCTCTCTCTCTCTCTCTCTCTCCTCTCAAGTAAATAAAACCCTCAGAAAGAATTCTATTGGAGGTAAGACTTTTCTTATGAAACAAAAACTGCAGAATGAAAATGATTAAATATAATTTTGCCTCTGCAGTGTTTTATTTTAAGCTGATAAAAAGCTAAAATAAAATAACCTTTTTCACAAAAAGTTCATTATACATACCTAAATAATTTAATAGAATACACTGATAATTTGATTTAACAGCTAGAATACACTGCAAACACATTCTGTGTACTCTAAACATATACTACGTGGACATATGAAAGCTTCCTTCATTCAGCTCATTCATTCATTTACCCATTCATTCATTTATTTCTTTGAAAAATGGTCTAGAAATATAAAAATATACATGACCTAGCTGAAGCTAACTGCTGTAGCATTCTGCTAGGCATTGGAGATACATGGAGGAAAAGACGGGCTGTCTGTGTTTTAAGACTCACAACAGACTGGGAAGACACAGCTGATCTTTCACTGACTCCTTCATTCTTTCTTCCAGCACATATTTGCTTTTTGCTTTCTCTGTGCCAGGTACTGTGGTCAATTCTGGGAGCTAGAGAGTAAGGGTGCTGACATGCATTCTGACCTCAAGGAATTTCAATTTTTTTTTTAAGATTTTATTTATTTATTTGACAGACAGAGATCACAAGTAGGCAGAGAGGCAGGCAGAGAGAGAGGCGGAAGCAGGCTACCCGCCAAGCAGAGACCCCAACGTGGGGCTCCATCCCAGAACCCTGGGATCATGACCTGAGCCGAAGGCAGAGGCTTAACCCACTGAGCCACCCAGGTGCCCTGGAATTTCAATATTTATAGAGTTACAAAGAATTAGCCCAATAGTAAAGTAAGACAACTCCAAAATGTTTTTCCTTAGCACACAAATATTCCTTCTTACATACACAAGTTTATTTTATAAATAACTGGAACATGATACCTGGTGTTCTAGCTCTCATAAGCAATCTGACATAAGTCCCTCTCCACATGGCTTGAATTTTAATCGCTGCTGCTACTTCCTCGGGAGAATATTCTTTATCACTCACTGGTAGAGAGTATTTAACATGGACCCATTCCGCTGGAAAGAGAAAAAAAAAATTTGGACTGAAGGTTAAGTTAAAGTATTTAATCCTTTCCCCAGTTTCCAATGCCTTTAACTGCTAAAGTCCTCTGACATATAAAGTGCCACAATGATAGATTTATCTTTATAATTAATAAAAGATAGATTTATCTTTATAATTAATATTGTGCTCTGCAAGTGGCCCTTTTTTAGAATGTAAACACTCTGGAAAAGGGAAACACTACATATTGACCCATGAGTGAGCTACTATTAATTCTTCTGTGAAAATAGTGAGGGTTTTCTCTCAAAATTGAAAGAAAATGTTAAAATTGCATGACTATAGCATAGGGAGAGCAGGAAAGGAGAGTTACTTGGATCTGAAGATCTTCCCAGAATTCCTCAAATCATACCATAAATGTTAGCGACATTCATAGTCTTTCAGGGCAGAAACAAATAGAACAGGGAAATTCTGGACTTCCCTGGAAATATGGAAGTTGGGGACACATGACAGATCCTTGGAGACTCTAGGCTTCCCAGAGCACAGCTTGAATTCTCCACGTCTCTAGTCTACCTACTCCACAAAAACTTTGTGCTTTTTACAAATTATTTCTCTTCTATAAGCCTAGAAAGCCCTTTGTCAAACAAGTATCTAAGCTATTCAATACCTAAAGAAACCTCTTCTAAGGAGAAATCGAGTAACTCCAAATCCAAAACCATAGCACGAAATGCAAATTTAAAGTTGGGAGGAGGTTTTGTTAGCTGAGTTTTTTTCATTAAGCGCCATAAAGAAATATGAAAAACCTGAAAAAGAGAAAATATGTTAGTACATTTTTTTAAACCAAGAAAATAGCATTACCTGGCCAGAGAGGCTCTAAAGAACTTTAAATACTCTAAAAATAAAAATACGTATTTCTCAGATGCACAATAACAGAAGATTTTGAAGTCTCACTCACCCAGGAAGAGAGCAAAATTACTCACCACCTTACCATTTCTAGTTTAATAAAATTTAATCACTATGACGTTTATAATGTACCCTCAATCAGAATATAACTGTTTAAAGAGATATAGTGTAAGATGAAAAATATGGCCCGTGTCCTTAATTAAGCAAATTGAATATTATATTTCATTTGTTTTAAAATGTCATCCACTGTAAGACACACTATTGTTTCATGTGCTACCAAAATAGAAAATATGCTGTTTGGATTTTTTATTTCTTTCTTATTTTCATCTATGAATACTTGCTTCCTACTGAAAAAGCTCTTTTAGATTTGTTTAGACAGAGATTTTCCATCATTCATCACACTGAACACACATGAAAAAATAAAATAAGCTGCCTAAGTTTGGGTTAAGAATTCTGAAAACATTCATATTCAAACTCTTACTCTTGCAAGTCACTTTTTGAAGATATTTATTATGTGTGTTTTCCTATATAATTTTGTCCTTTATATTGTCAAGCTTTGAAGCACCATTGGCTAAAGTGCATTCTACTTTTGTCCCTGGGGTTTCACTCAAACCACCGACCCCCGTCAGTAAGTGCTGGTGCTGACTCCCTCCTGATCCTACCAAAGAAGACCCATGGAAGGTTTTTAGACCATAACCAGAACACATATTCCTTCTTCCAATTTTATTTTCATAGTTTTTGTCTTTAAATTCTGAGATTCCATTTACCCAGTCTTTCCACTGAGAATGCCAACCAAGGCCCAGCACCTTGCTGCTGGATTACTTTTAGCTACTTATTTGTCCACAGGGAGTAATGTGCTTGGTGGATTATGTAAGTTGCCTGGGACACCATCTGTGATGACTTTTAGCCACGTTCTCTTCTCCTTCTCTCTCTTTTCCCTGGGCCCCGGAGGTGGGGAGGGGTATCAGTCTGGTATAGGGAAAATCCTTCTGCTATCTTGTTTCTTTCAGAGGCTCTCTAATGTCATTTAATTCTCTTCCCAGAAGGATTAGGCCTTTGTCAAACAATACACATATTTCTTTTGAAGCAGTAACAGTATGAACCCTTATGAACATGTCCATGTGTGTGCAGAGAATTCTGAAGGCTACCTGGCCAGCAATGACTATAAGGAACCACCAATTACAAGACACACTGATTTCCTTCTCATGTTAAAGTGTGAAAAGAAATGTGCCTCTTAGAATTGGTGAAGTACAGTGCTCTTCAAAGACATATGATTATTGTACTTCCTGCTTAGTCCACATTTTCTGACTACTTCTCATCCCTCTCCATATGTTTAGAGACAGGGACTTAATCTCATAATCTATATTTGTAACTGCCCCATCAACTGACAATGGCGGATAAGCCTGCAAGAAACCACCTAACCCACGCTGAGCAAATCATTGTTACTTTGGTTGAATAGTTTGAAATCAGGATCAAGACATTTTAAACTGGCCTCATATGGGAAAGTGATACAAGTCAGGAGTCAGTTTTTCCATGATATGAATTTAGGAGTAGAGACAACATGTTTACAAGGAGAAAAACAAAATGAAGAAGACATGTTCCAAGGGCTATCTATTCCTTCTTTGAAGTTCTCCACTGAGTCCTTCCTATCCTTGGGAGCCAAGACCTCCCTATATCCTTATAATAAATTAGCACATCTAACTCCTTGTTATGACTTAAATGAGTTAGATTTGTTTTTTGTGCCATGTTAACAAAATGCTCTAAGTATTTCAGCGTCTAAGATAAAAATAAGAAAAATAACTGGTTATATTAATCCTCCTACTCTCTTACACTTAAGTGTTCAGTGTCCTTGATCATGTTGGTGTTCTACAGGATATCACTCTGGGTTCTGTGTGAATGTTGACAGCAGTGAACTCAGACCTGAGGGCAGGAAGGGGCCATTACTCTGACAACCTGATTAAGACACATGCATGTTAGAGAGTAGGGAATAATCTTCTCACAGATTCATGGATTCACCATATCAGTGATTTCAGGGGTCTAGAGGATTAGGCATGCTGGGACATCTCTTCTAAGGTAAAGGATAAGATACTACAATTAAGAAAGAGGCCAGTCCTTCATAGTCTTCTCTGGAATTGCTGATAAAATATTCTGCTTTGGGGAATATTATTCCAATCATTTACTAAATGACTTAGAAGGCCATCAGGTTTGAGCAGAATCCAAAGCAAAAGAAAGATCTCTAGGAGATTTGAGCACCGTGGGAAACAAAGAAAGATCACCTTGTCCAATTGTGTTATAAACATGCTAATGAAAGACCTCCCAGAAAACACACTAGTATTATTCACTAGTGAGAGAGTCCTTATCTGTGGTATACTTACATGACCCATCTGGAATTGTTTATGGTAGACAAAATTTGAAATTTATTGATTTATGGGATGTGGCTCTAAAAAAAAGTCACATAACTTTGTAATATAAAAATGTAAAAGTATTCAAAAATTTAAAATATTTCATTACCAAAATAGCTCCCTTTTGTGTAAATGAAGCATGCACAAAGGTCTTTACATATTAGATCTGGCCTAGCGACAGCAGATTCATGCACAAGTAATCTGGGTGGCAGGGACAAGAACTGCGAATGGTTCCAATAGTTTGGGCTCTCTTTTACCCAGGCTTAGCAATCTGTCAGTAGCAGGAACTTTAATACAATATCATCCTCCGGGGATTCCAGTCAGCTGTGTGGTGGCAAATTTATTTCAGTGTGCTTCTATCAAGGGGGTACAGAAGCACCAAGAAATGTCCCAGCAAATTCAGACATAATACTTCCTGTCTCCATTTGTCCTTCCTAGCATTGACACTTACCTCAAATATGAGTTTGCTTTCTCTTTCTTTGGTGCCTCTGCCAGTATCATTGTCCAAGGGGTTATGGAAAGTCTGATTTAAAAACATTAGATCCAACCTAACATCCCCTTGGAGCAAGGTCATATTATACAGAGAAGATTTAACCACTGGAGAATGTCTCGAACTCAATGGGCCTAATATATACTACAGAAGGAACTGACAAAATTCCTGGTAAATTGAAATGGCATATAAAAGTCTCAGCTAAGAGGCCATCCTAGGGATGACATCTTGTAGAACTGACATGATATCTTCCAGGGCATGGTATACATGAATAGAACCAAAAACCAACATGCAGTGCTGTATCTGTAAAAGCTAAGACACACAGGGATTCAAAAATTAGAAGTAAGATTGACCTCTCTCACCATTATTTCCAGTGGTCCATTTGCAATAATTAGTATTCTCTGTCCCAACAGGCAGTTTGCTAAATTGGAGGACCCAATTCCTGGGGATGGGAGGCAACGGATGTTTCCATCAGGCATTGTGTTATGATTTACAATAAACCTAAGTTATGATATAGGCCTGGTTGCTTTGAGCTTCTCATTCTGGTATGTGAATAGGAGAAAAGGAAAAAATACAATGTTGTGTGGGGAGAATTTACCCTGACTGTCATGAAGTACTAGGGTTTCTACTCCATAATGGGGACAAGAAGAATTATGTTTGAATTCACTGGGACACTTCTTGGTGCTTCCGCAGTAAATGATTAATCACAGCCTGAAAAGAGTAAGGCAATCAAGGTCTTGGGCTCATCAGGATTAAAAGTCTAGGTCACCCACCAGGCAACAAGAACAGCTGAAGCTTTGGATGGAAGAAAGGGGAACTCTAGAATGGTTGGTAGAGGAGAGTGATGTTTGAATACCAACTATGGCTTCAGGGCCAGATGTAGCAATGGAGACCACAACTTTCTAGTCCTATGATGATTTAATTATTTGCTTATTTTTAAGGTTTGGGAATACCACCTTAAGCCATCTAGAACCATCACCTTGAAGAGTGGATTGATAACAGAATTCACTTAAGGGGGGAAATCAGATTGGTTGAAGAGTAAATCATGGCAGGTATTTCTTGCAGATTATTCATGCTGTATGTGAACAGTTCTCAATTAGGGGTGAACTATGTCCCAGGTAGAGTTGCCAGATAGAAAACAAGATACTATAAGGGCAAATACAAATTACAAAAGAAAGGCTTAATTCTCTCTATGGAAAATAAAAGAAGAAACTATTTCCCTACCTTTTTCTTAGACACCTCTTTCAAAAACTTACTATTGCAAGTTCTTTCTCTTTCTCTGTGAAATGTATGTAAGTCTTTTTTAAAGGCTAAATTTTGAAGATCACCTACTATAAGATATATTTTTTTTTGTCAAATGGAAACTATCCTTCTAGAAACATCATAACTTGGATGTGCTTACCCTGCAGTGCTGTGTAGTTAGTTCTTTATTGTGGAGGGGTACAGGGTAGTGAGCCGCTTGTAAATCCTTCATAGCCACAGAGAGTTTACCCTTATCTTTGAAACTAGCAATCACATTTCCAACAGCTTTCAAAATTGTTAGAGACTGCTCTATGAATCGGTAGCTCTCCTGTGAAGACAAAGCATAGCAGCCAGCCTTACTTTCTTTTTCATTTTTATTTAAGTGCAATTAAGCTTATACAAATTTAATTTCTGTTAGTATATTAAACCTCTTCTATATAGTTGATTCAATAGTTATTTATGAAGCCCTTGCTTGATCAAGGCATTTTCCTAGGGTCTATGATCTCAAAGATATAAAACAAGGGTTATAATTCCTGCTGTAGTGGGGACACATGGGAAGGACACCTACCTCATACTGGGAGCCAGAGGAAATTTCTCCAGAGTATTGATACCTAGACTTAGTCCCAAGGACATCTAGGAATTACTTTGACACAATTGTGTGGGATTGGAGAACTGATGGGCAGAGAAGAGTTCAGGGAGAGAGTGATAAAGATTAAAAAGATAAGAGGGTGAAAAAGGTAAAAAGATAATAGGACGAACTGGCTCCCTCTTGCTTCTGGCTCCCTCCTGCTACTGACTCTGAGGAGAAAATGAATGCAAAAAGGGGATAGGGATATGGAAAACAGTATGGAAGTTCCTCAAAAAATTTAAAATAGAACTATCATCTATTCTAGCAATCTTACTTTGGGTATATAGCCAAAGAAAATGAAAACAGGACATTGAAAACATATCTGCATCCCCATATTCACTGTAGCATTATATATACTAGCTAGGACATGGAAACAACCTAAGTGTCCATCAGTGGATAAATGGATAGAGAAGATGTAATATGTGTGTGTGTATAGATAGATGTGTGTGCATATATAAATACATATGTAGTGTGTGTATATATATATATCTGTTACACATAACTATATATATGTATAGCTATAGTATATATGTATAATATGTACACATATATATTTTATATATTTATACCTTATACACACACAAACACACAGAGACAACGGAATATTATTTAGCCATGAGAAAGAAGGAAATCCTGCCATTTGTGACAACATGGATAGATAGACTTTGAAGGCATTATGCTAAGTGAAATAAACCAGACAGAGAAAAACAAACACTGCACAGTATCATTTATGTGTGGAATATTTAAAAACAAACTCAAAAACAGAGGGTAGAAAAGTGGTTGTCATGGGCTATGAAGTGGGTAAAATGAGCAGTTCATGAAAGGATATGCACCTTCAACTACAAGATGAACAAGGTCTGAAGATCTACATGCAAACCATAGTGACTACAGTTGATAACACCGTATTGTATAATTGGTATTTGTTAAGAGACCAGAACTCAAATGTCACCCCCCAAAAAAAAAAAATGTTGTTAACAACAAAAAGATAAGTATGAGAGGTGATGGTTGTGTTAATTAACTAGATGGTGGGCATCCTTTCACAATGTTTATGTATATCACATGACCACAATGTACAGTTTGTATAACTTATGATTTTATTTGCCTATTTTATCTCAATAAAGCTGATGGAAAAAAGAAATTGGATGTCAAATTGCAAATCTGTAGGTCAAAATCAAAAAGAGAGTCAGTGTGGGGTGGGGGGGCAGAGAAAGAGAGAGGAGGAGAGAGAGAGAGAGAAGAAGAGAACCCCGAGAGGAAAAGGAGTTTACAGATTATTTTGATCGGTTTGTAGTGGGTAGTTGGTGGCTAGAGGAGGAGCTACCCAAAGCAGAGGGTGCTTTGAGACAACATGAAGAGGGTGAAATTGTGAGGTGTTTTCGTTCCTTCCTAGGGTGCACCATGGTGCCATCATTGCTCCTTGGTTCCCTGCAGAAATTGTGAGGAATGGCCTAGCAGCTATGCCTGGATGGTACAGATACCCTGCTGGGGTGACCGGATGAAGACAGATGCAACTGAATTGCCCCCTTAATGCATTTGCCATTCTATTACCTTCTACCCCAGCCTCTGAAAGCCTAGAGAAAGCATCTTCTCAATGGTGTTTCTCCCTGAGGTGAAGCCATGACCAGAAAAATTGGTTTAATGACAGCACTGGGAGTGATCATGTATGGCTCTGAGGAGTTTCTGTCTCTCTGCTCTTGGACTAGTCTATCTCTTGTTTCTTCATTAGAACTGAAGAATAATAGGGCCTGGTTTTCGGGCCCAGTAATTTTTACAAGATGGAGGAACTGATAACCCCAGGGAAAGATGAGTTCGCAGACTAAAATAACTAAACATTTATAAAGTTAAGTCGCCTAAAGAAAGAGACAAACTGGATAATCCAGAAGAAGAGATGAATAAGAATGACAGAATTATCCATGGATCCTCTCTCCCTGAATTCCAGAGTCAAACACTTCAAATTCCTTAGGTCAATGAAGGGGTACAAGAACGATATGATACCACAATTTTAAACTTTAATGAAAAGGTCTGTACTGACCCTCTAGACATCCCAAATAACCAATATACTATGGGATCTACCAAAAATGTGGATGTGACAGGGAATTCCACAGAGCAGAGGTGAAGGCAGTTGGAGAAAATCTAAAATTATTTTATTTGTATCTCTACAGAATTTAGACCATTTATTATACATAAATACATTTGGGAGGAGTTTCTTAAAATTCTTAGTTCTTAATTCTTAATTAACAGTTTTAAAAGGTAAAAAGAAAAATGGGTAAGGAATATGATTTAGTTCCAAGTCTTTGGAAACACACACACACACACACACACACACACAAAATCATGGTTGCTTAAATACTTACGGGCTCAAAGTGGGGTAGCACAACATCTTCATCTCCAACGACAAAAGTCACCATGCTGCAGATGTGTATGGAATGTCCTACTGGGGAGTATGCAGTGAAGAGCAGCATATGTCTCCTAAAGACAATGGAAAATATATAAGGACCAATGGGCTCCTTTGTTGTAGTTCTAGCCTCTGTTAATTGCTTGATGACACTCTGTGTTCAAATGAAGTCAAACATTAGTAAGTTGAATTTTTTAACACAGATGGGATAAAGACCTTTGAATTTTCATTCTGAAAGAATCATCAGAGGTCATGGGATATAATTGCATTAATTACATAGGACAGAAAATAGTTATACTAAATGATGAGCTTGACCATGAGGGAGATCTCTGTAATACACTGCAGTCACATCCCAGGAGATGAGTCTCAATTTTTCCCTAACAATAATTCATGGTGCTTAAGGCTTTGTAGATTTCAGATTCATTTCATAGTCATTTCCTCACAAATGTGTCATTTCACCTATGTTGTTTGTGCTTCTCCTACCAGGTTGTGGTATCACTGAGAGCAGCAATGCTCATTTCTCCTCAGTTACTGAGCACTTGGAACATTCTTAAAACACTCACGCAGATAGATTAGGTCCTGGGGGAAACACTTGAATATATATAAGAAGGTTCTTTATTAATTCCCTGTTTTTGGTTGTTGTGATGGATGAGCACTCAGACAAAATAATGACTTCTGGGAAAGTCTCTCTATGACAAAGATTTTAGGGTAGAAGTGAGAAACTCTGAAGTTCTAAAATTTATTATTTTCTAGGAATACTGGGTGCTTGCCACACATTATTTTAACATTTGATTTTGCTGTGTAGACTTTGCTTTTTCTATAAGAGCTGTAGCTTTTCACTGATTACATAGAATTAACATGATTGATCTTAGGAAATCCAGTAAAAATATTTATTTCATCTGAAATAGGAAGTAATGTTTTGAATTTTAGTTTTCAAAATCAAGAAAGCTACAACTATGCATATTTTCTTTAAAATGGAAAATGTTACCTCAGTCAAATTTATCTTAATTAAAAATAAAACGATAGGTAAGATTAAAAGCAAACCACAGGTTAAAAATATAGAAACCATAGGGGGAAAAATGCTATGTTTGTCAATCTGGTTTCAAATAAAATCATAGTTCTTACCAAGGGATATAAGATTTACCAGAAAACAAAAGGGATTGTTTAATAAATGAATTTTAAGAAATGATATTTTAAACCATATTCTTTCTTTTTTTTTTTAAGATTTTATTTATTTATTTGACAGAGAGAGAGAGAGAGCGAGAGAGAGAACACAAAGCAGGGAAAGTGGGGAGAAGCAGGCTTCCCACGGAGCAGGAAGCCCATTGCCAGGCTTGATCCCAGGACCCTGGGATCATGACCTGAGCTGAAGGCAGATGCTTAACGACTGAGCCACCCTCAGTGCTCCTAAACTATATTCTTCCTTAAGAAATTACCAGACTTTGACAATCATGAGTATTCCAAAAGGAGATTCACTGAACAGCATTTCTTCAATTTCTTTGTTCATGGAATTATTTTTCTCAAGAATCTTAGTGATAGCTCTGTTTCTTACAAAATCACTTCAGGAGACAATATTCTAGGTCCCATATTGTTTACTTATTTGGTAGCCAGTGGTTTACAAGGCTTCAAAAAATTCTTCATATGGGAAAAATGAAGTCACTCCATACCCAACAGGCAGGCGAACCACTGTAGCCTTAGTAGCATATGTATGAATCTTTGTAACAAGTTCCCGGGACTTCAGAGATTTCCAAGAAACTGATTCAGCTGTAAGCAGTCCAGGCTCTATTTGGGGGCTGTCTTTTGCTAAAGCTAGGAGGAGAGGGAAAAATGTTAAAATTTGACTGTGACAGTGTAGCTGGCCTTTACAACATTAGTAACAATAATAATATCAGGAATTAGAGATTTCCTGAAATTATTCATAAAACCCAGAGAAAATACTCTGGATAAATAACTACTGGAAATAACACTGGTGAGACTCGGGTCTTCCTCTCTGTCCATTTTCCCTCCTCAGAATCATCTCTCACTAAAGAAACCAGGAGTGGGAGAGTTAAGAAAAGTACAGACAAGACTATCCCATTTAATAATCTGTGGCAAAAATCACAATATCTCTCTAGATGCAGTTTTAAGGGGGAAAGACACCACATCTGGGAAAATAAAAGATTTTCTTAAGATAGTGGCAAAGCAAGATCAAAATACCCCATTGTTTAATCGAAGTTTTTAATTTTGATTCTTAGCTTTGACTATGTGTAGAAATAGCAAATAATGGACAAAAATTTAATTTTCATATTAAGTGTTCCTCTTAAAATGAATAAAGAATATTAACTAATTTTCATCCATAGCTAAGGTCAAAAGACTTTTTAAATTTAAAAAAAAATGTAATTGAGACAACATTGACACAAGACATTTTATTGGTTTTAGGTGTATCATATAATGATTGCTATTTGCACATATTGTGAAATAATTACCATGAAAATTTAGTTAACATCCATTACTACACACAATTACAATTTTTTTCTTGTAATGAGAAACTTTAATTTACTCACTTAGCAATTTTCAAATATACAATATAGTGTCGTTAACTATAGTCACTTTGGTGTACATTACATCTTCAGGAATTAGCTTATATTTTTACCCTGTTTATAACCTGAGCATATAAGGGCAAAACATGACCTGAAACACCTCCGCACACATCGAATTTCAATGTTTAAAGACATGGTGTGGCTTAGGAGTTATTAGTTAGTAGATATACTAAGCTTATACCACTGAAGTTTGGCAAATTTATTCAATGAATACTTATTGTCTATGGCTACACTAGACACCATTCACAATACTGGGTATAACTGAGTGGAAAATCATAGTTCCTGCTGTCAAAGTTGGCAGGACATTTAATAGTCAACATTCAGCAAATTTTTATTGTACCTCCACAGTGCCAGGTATTATAAATTTGAACTATAGATGATTTGATCTTGCTGTTTAGGCTTTGCTTTTTCTATAAGAGCCATAGCTTTTCATTGATCACATAGAATTAACATGACTGATCTTGGGAAATCCAGTAAAAACCATTATTTCATCTGAAAAAGGAGGTACTACTTTGAATTTTATTTATCAAAATCAAGAAAACTTTCGATTATCCAAATTTTCTTTAAAAGGGAAAATGTGATCTGCTTATCCAAGTTTATCTTAGTTAAAAATAAATGTACATGTAAGATTAAAAACAAACCATAGGTAAAACTATGATTGGTAAGGGGGAAAAAATGCTGTTTCCTAGCCTGTTTTTAAATAAACAGATTTAACTTTAACCCAACAGGACAGAGACTTGAAGAATGTTGTTTTGTGCATATGTGCAAATATGCAAGGGGCATGTCTCAGAAAGAAGCAAAAATAGTCCCTCCATGAGAGCAGCAGGGAAGATGACCAGTATTGTGAAGAGCTCATTATGGGAAGAGGAGGTGGGTCATTCTTGATTTTTGTCTATCCCGCCAGTGGAAATAGCAGTAAGGTCATTAGCTAAAAATGCACAAGGATAAGAGCAACTGTTGGAGAGATCTGGAGGTTTGAGATAGTCTTCCATGAGGACAAGAGTGGAGAATGCATGAACCAGGGAAACATTGGCAGTGCTTAAGGGCCATTTTGAAATCTGCGGCCCTCAGTTGAAAGTGAGGCTAGCTGATAGGATTATTTTTTTCTCTAGTCACATTTAGCTGCTCTGATGCACACAGGTAAGATGCAAAGTTCATCTGTTGAATCAACCAATATCAGGGTTTTGCCAGGAAAGGAAGCTGAGAGGGAAAGAAAAGCAATCACACTGAGGTGTGGCCAAGGCTACCATTACAATGGCGGGTCATGGACATTGGGGATGAGAGAAATAGGGACATGAGGAGAAGGAGGACAGAGAAAAGTAGGAGGGTCAGTAGACGGTGGTCCCGGAGGAGTCAAAGGATTATAAGAGTAAGGGTTTTAGGAAGAGTGAACTGGAGAGTCAGGTCCTGTAGTCAGAGCCTGAAATTGAGATGTTTGAGATGACACAGTTATAAGGCAGGTACCTTCTAGAATATAATTATGAAAACAAAGGCCAAGTTGAGATGGCATAAAAGAGCTTCAGAATTGTCAAATCAAAGAAAGACTGCATGTTTTTAAATAGAGTTTTAAAAGACTCAAGAATGAAGACATGTGGAAGGGGAAAGAACAAAAAAGTAGGTATCATGCCAAAGAGGGGAACACAGGACTAAGACAAGGAGAGGTGTAGGTGGCAAGAGTGAGCATAACCCACAATGTCTGAACAGGAAGAGCCTCCTGAAAGGTGATGTAAGGAAGACTTTCTTAGAGACTCTGGAGAGGAAATAAGTTCCTGCATCTACAGCTTAAACATCTTGTATTTCCCCTGGACTGAATGAAAGTAAGCTGGGATTTAAGACTATAATTTACACTAAAAAAATTTTTTAAAAATTTAAAAAATTTAAAAAGACTGTAATTTTCTCAAAGCTCTCTTACCTCCAGATTCTCCCCATCGTACCAATGCAGAAAAGCAAACCAGCAGTTCGATAGGTTTTAGACTATCCACAAATAGATAGTAGGGCACACGTTCATCTGAGAACTGCAAGAAATCAGATAAATCACTGAATTTAGTATTAGTCTATTAATGCTGTATTTGCTACTTGTAATAATCATACAATACCTAACATTTAGAGAGAACCTACTATGCCCTAGACACCATGATAAATATTTCACAGCTTTCATGATATGAAGAAAATCACACTAGGTAAATGTTGGCAATAGTCTATGGAAGATGGGTCTGTAGGACCTGTGTGTAAGATTGGTTGTCCCATAACAGAGAGTCAAAACTCTTCTCCAAGAGCAAAGAAAAGGGATATGCTTGTTCCAGAAATAACAAATGGAGGAGACTGGGCTGGAAGCTGAGCAGTGCTCAAAGAATATATATTGGTCCTTGATAATAGGCCACAGAGTAACCTTAGCAGAGAATGGAAATGTCTAATGGGTTCTATTAAGGTATTTTGCAGGGTGGTGTGTGATATAAATACTTTTGTCCTTTTTTTACAGTATCTTCAGAAATACAGCCATTGAACACCAATGCACCAGGCTGGGTTTTTGTTTTGAAGATGCAAGAGAGTACTGAGTAAAACCAGAACTTCCCTTAAAGGACAGCCATGTAAGGGTTACATGAACATGAACTCAGTCTATCCTCAATGGGTACTATTATATGCATAATTGTGGGTGGAGAAACTGAAACACAAAGAGAATAAGTAATTTGCCAAAGGTGGCAGAATTTGCAAATAGCAAAGCTGAGAGTCAAAAGTAGGTCTTTCTATTGAGCAGCTCCAGGACTGGTCTTTGAGACTATTGTACTTGTATTGCCTCTCAACTGACTGGTGCTTCAACATAATTCTGACAGATGGCATATAGCAAGTGTGTTAAATTAATTTCATTGCTATTATAGACTTAAGCTTTCATTTTATTACACAATGATATTTAAATAAACGTTTAAAATATGAAAGAAAAATCTCTAGTGATACTGTGAAAAACACAACCTTGTTATTTAATCAAGTGTGACAAGATTGCTGGAAATGCTTGATACAACATGACCATGTTTTAAATGACTGCTTCCCCCGATATTTTTCAATAGTAAGCATTTGCCATCTATCTTCTTTGTTTCCTTCTGGCTGCCACACATTGGTTATAAAGGCAGTTGTTGCAAGAATACACTCTCTAAAATTATGAAGGAAGCTTGGGTTTGCCAGCCTACCTGTGCATGCTGGAGGAGGAGTTTCTGCACAAAGCTCATTTGCTGCCATTTTTGAGAATCTGAGAATTTAGGGACAGTGTGGCCCTAGAGGTCACACGGAGGTGCTCTGGTGCCTGCACAGGGGACCTTTGGGAACTCCCTGCCCCACCTTTACATGGAGTACCAATGGAACATCTATAGAATGTGCTGGAAGGAGCCTCGGGCTCAGCTGGCAGTGCCTGTGGCCATTAAAATCAGGAATGCCTGGCCTTAGACCACAACCAACCCTTCCTTTCAGGTCATCCCAAAGGCTTTAAGTTTGGATTCCAAAGCCCTCTCAGAAAAAATTATTGTTTTCCCATACCATTGATGTTAAAAATTAAAAAAAAAATTCAGGGGAATGAAGAAGGGACTGAGAAATCTGTATTTACATCACTTTGTAAAAATAGGATCAGAATAAAGAACAGTTGGCCATTGTTTTACACACACACACACACACACACACACACACACACACACACGTGTTGGGATAGTTGTGTAATAGCAAATGCATAACCAAACTGCCTTTAGTAACAATGACCACCAACACTGATTATCCCTTGTTAATACTAGGCATTCTTCTAAGTGTTTTATATACATTCTCTCCATTATTTCCCAACCCTATCTATAGGGCTCTTACTGCAATAATTTCATAGATGAGAAAATGGAAGCAAAAAGGAATGAACTTAGTCAGATCCCACCCCAAAGGAAACATGAATTCAAAACCAGGCAGCCTGGTTCCAGGCCACCAACCCGGAAAACCTAGTGAGAGGGAAGAACTAGTGAGAAAGGCACAGGCTTCACATCAGGCACAATTCTCAGGACGCTTGTGCCACTTACCAGATGGGTGGTCTTGGGCAGTTTACTCAGCCTTGACCTGCCTCAGTTTCCTTCCCTGAAAAATGTTGATCATAATAGTCCTTTTCTAGGGTTTGCTATGCAGAGTTAATACAATAAAGAACCTACTGCAGGGCCAACAGAGTAAGCACCTCTAAATGACTTCTTCTTATTATTGCCCACAGTGCAAATATGGAAATATGCTGCAGTGACCTGTAAACTGTATGTTATTCTCACCCCATACTCTGGGTTCAGTTATTCCCAATTAGCAGTGTTGTTATCTTTATAAAGTCAAAGCACTCCTCTGGGTGTCTTTAGAGATAAACTCCAGAGCTAGGTTGACTATTTCTCCCAGCTACCTTCCCCCCAGGCACTACTAGGGACCTGATCCTTCACTTCAGAGCAGACATCCAGCTAAAGAGCACCTCATGAAAAATGCTCAAAAGGTTTTCTTTGCCTGCATTTTCATCTGATATGAGTGCAATGAGAAAAGTCATCTCCAACAGTTCTTTCTTCCCCCACCTCTGCACAGGCCTTATAGAGATGTGCCATTATCGCTGGGGGCTTGAATGCCCCCCTATGAGCAATATAAGAGTTTCAGTACAAGCCAGTTTCCTAGACTATGTTTCATAGTTTTCTCCAAAATGCCACACAATGTGAGATTTGTTAATTAATTCAGTCTTTAATTTTTTTTATTGAGTTTCTGCCTTATCCCAGGACCAGCATTGTAATAATACACAAAAGGACAGAGTCCTTCTTAAGATGATAACATCAAACGGGTGGGTGGGAGGAGGAGCACAGAGAAGTAATCAGGCCAGTGGGACAGAGAAGGGTAAGTACAAGTCACACAGAGTGCAGGGTACTTGACCTAGACTCTGTGGCCAAGGAAGAAAGTCTCACAGAGTCAAGTTCTGAAAGACTTCTAGCATTAGCCAGATGAAGGCAATAAAGATGATAGGGAACCGGCTCCACGTAGACAGAACATGGACAAAAAAAGCAGAAATAGTAGTAGAAATGTGCTTTTGTTTTAGGAATAGCATGCAATTCAATAGACACTAATTGAAATCAAATATAGTGAATTTATTTGTGCTTCAGTTATTCATAAATCAAACATTTTTAAAGTGAATTTACATAATAATGCAGCTCAGGATTGAACAGAATCAGATAAATCATAATTGGAGATACAAGGTAGCAGAATTTTGCTTATTGTCTGGATAAGAGATCAGTAGAAGACTCTAGGAATTGATTTTGTTAATATAATTACAAATTTGGAAATGCTTGATAGATTTGAAGGTGTTTTGTACTAGCATGATTTAATCAAAATTTACATAAAAGGAAAAGAGAAGAGACCACAATATATTTACCTTGAATTCTGTTTTTTGAAAGCTAAGGCAATATGAATTGGGCTTGTGGAAAATATATATGTTCCTGAAAAACATTATTTATAACAGGTTACTGTCACCATATGCAATGAACTAGTACTACATGCTAAGTTTCATGGAATCAAATGATTACAGGCAGAACAAGGAAAAGACGGAAGAAAATTTAAAGAAACTTATATAACAACAACCCAGGAAAATAGTGGTTGCCAGGGGCTAAGGGTGGGGGAGTTAAGAAGAGGTTGGTAAGTGGATACAAACGTTCAGTTATAAGATGAATAACGTCTGAGGATCTAATGTATAACATGGTGACTGTTCTTGATAATACTGGATTGTATTACTGAAATTTGCTAGGAGAGTATAACTTAAATATTCCTGCCCCCTCCCACCAATTGGCAAATGTGTGAGGTGTTTTATGTGTTAACTCGATGGGGAGAATCTTTCATAATGTATATTGATTCATCACCATGTACATTAAGATATATAATATATATATTATATTTATATTTAGATATGTTTAAGATATATATTTACATATATATATTTAAGATATATAAATATCTTACAATTTTATTTATCAACTCTTAGGTCAATAAAGCCAGGGGAAAAGAGTAACAACTGCATTGAATTAGTTGTCCGAAGGAGACAAAAATGATCCCTCTCAGTAAGTAAACTATCTTTCACTTCATCAACAAATAAGTCTCTGAGGATGAGCAGACACTGGCCTGAGATCTGTTTGGCTATTATTAATATTCTATGTGGACTATCAACTCACTTATTTTTCTCTCTAACATTTTTACTGGGTATCATATCAATATCAGACTAATATTGGTTTAACTCTTTTGAATGATAGGTAAAAGTTAATGGCTTATATATCCACTATATTTAATACACATTAAAAAACTTATACTTACTGAAAACAAACACAGAAGTCTTCAAAATCCAACCATATTTCTTTAGAAACATTATTATTTATGGTTGCAAACTCCTCCTGTGATTTATCCTGTGTTGCTGTTGTCAGGCTGACCAAATCTCTTTCCAAACTTAATCCTTCCCCTTGATGGGTTGCATCATTCAATCCAAAGTCTATCAGTTCGTCTGTGCATAGCAGAAGACAAACATATCAATTGCACCTACATCATTAAATATTAAGTTATTGAGATATGGAAAATTATAGAGGACAATTTGCATATTGAATTCTACTTTTGAAAAAAATGTTTCCCGAGGCAATCATTTACATGCAAGCCTCAAATTTAGGGAGGCCCATGCAGAGACACATTTTCGTACACCCAGGAGAATGTAATCCTAACTTAAATAGCAGAGTGTTCAAAACTTTTGAAATCACTTTCATAAATTTGTGTGACCATTCTTCACAGATTATAAAGATACAGCAGAAATTATCTAGTTTAAGTATTTGACATCTGCTATAGGCAGACAAGTTCATGTAAGAGAGGAAGAGGGAGGGGTAGCTCATGCATCAGAAGAAAGGAGAACAGAGAGCTATCACAACAAATACATTTCAGAAGCCACTTAAATGCTTTCACATCGTTAGCAATTCTACATCTTATTTTATGTTGATCAAGTGATGTCATAAAGTTCTTACAGGCTTCCTGAGTCAAAATGTTACATATGTACATGCCACATAACGCTTCTTTAGATTTGAGGATTGGCCAAGTCTATATTTAGGAACTGAGGAATTGGTTGGTGATGGTTTCCTTGCTTTGATCATCAAGTACGTGTATGAAAACACATGAGCTGTACTCATGGGCCCTTTATCAGATATCTTTGATTTTGACTTTAAGAATGAATTTAACAAGTGAGATTATCTGAGTTTTCTAGCCCAAAGCAGATTAAAGTTAACACATCAGAGGAGACATTGGAGACAGACCACCAAGAGCCAGGAGAAGGGACCTCTAAGAGCTGTCAAGAAGCAGAGATCCTTTTGCGTTTTGATGTTTGTGAAAGTCATGAGATTATTAATTTACCTTTTCCAAGTATAGCTTGTGAAATAACATTACCCTGTGAAATGAAAGGAACACGTTAAGAAACCATTTATAAATTCAGAAAACATGTTAGCTATTTAAAGCACCAATGCTTTTAAAAGAGTTAATACTGTCTTTTAATCATCGAAGAAATAAATTTCTGCAAATAGTTCCTAAAACATGGTAAAGCAGAAACTTTGTTTTTAACCTTATAGTTCAAGGATGTGAATTTATTTTAATAATTGCCTGAGGGCTTAAATTTGTGAAATTAAAACCCAGAATATGAGAGTTTATTAAATAATTGAGTCTTAAAATACAAGTTAAATTAAAACAATAATATCCTCAAGTAGTTATTCTGCTTGGTATGAAGCATCTGATGTGATTACAGATCAAATATAATGAGATGAGATTATAATTGACAGTTAATGTACGGAAACTAGAAAGGTATGTTTCAAATTATAAAAATGCTTCCTCCAAATTTAAACAGGGAAATGAAGTTGAATTCATTTGTGCAACTCCATTTCCTCTGTGACACAATTAAAATATGTATAAAAGGTTAAACGGTACAAAGTCATTCAGACATAATGGATGATGGCAACAATATTTTGGATGATGTAAAGAGATGCAGGTAATAACAGAACAGAGCTACCTGAGAAGCAAGGGAGAAGCAAGCCCATCACATACATGCCTTAGGGCCCCAGAAATGATTAGTGGGCATCTGAGGAGAAGAGAATGCTATACAGCCTCATATCAAAATACAGGAATGGGTTAAATGACTATTTAAGGAAGAGACAAATCCCCATTTTGCTATAATCCTTTGTGATTTAACATCTAGCCTTCTTCTGCCTACATGGGACACTGGAAATTGCTTCACATGGAGAAATTAAATGAGCAATCTCCAGACCTGGGTTCACAGGTACTATGGGAAACAGAGCTACTCTAAAGAGAAGGGAGGAATTAAGTGAAAATCCATGTGCTGAACTTTGAGACTCTTGGCTCCCCTGTGCTCCTTGGCTGTAAGAACACTGATGGATAAGTGTATGCCAATCCCTGTGACCCATTCCACCCCAGGAGGGAGATTAGAAGACTCTTAACTGGAGAAACCAACCAAGGCCAAGGAAAAAACCCCCAAAGAATCTACATTTGGAGCTAATCTTACCCCCAAATGAAGCTCATTTATCCCCCAATTATCCTAAGTTAATTATCCTACTGGCTGACAAGCTCTAGCCATTCTATAAAGCCACCTCCAATCAGCAGTCAATTAATATCATGAATTCCTTGGATATAGATGTGCAACAAAGTATCACCAGACAATTGAGGAAGGAAACTTAGATCAAAGAAAGAAACTAAAGTGTGTGGGTGGAGAGATTAATAGAAAACTAAAACAATATATAGGGATACCTTTTTTAAATTGGTAAAATCAGAAAGATCAGAGAACATCCATCTACAAAATAAGAAACTTCTACAAAAAATACAATGAAGAATGAGAGCTCTTAGAAACTAAAAATAGGAAAGTGAGGTAAACTCAACAGAAAGTTTGGATGACAAGGTTGACATAAAGACAAAGAGAATAGAGCTATAAATCTTTTAGAAGAAAACAGGGGGAAAGCTTCATGACATTGAATTTGGTGATGATTTCTTGGATATGACACTAAACAACAGCAATAACAAATGTAAAAATAGATAAGCTGGACTACATCAAAATAGAAAATTCTGTGCATCAATACCAAGAAGATGCAACCTGTGGAATGGAAGAGAATATCTGCAAGTCATGTATCTGATAAAAGGGTAGCATCAACAATATATAAAGAACTTATACAAAGAACAACAAAAATCAAATAAACTAATTTAAAAATGGGCAAGGGACTTAGATATTTATACAAAGAAGATATACAAGTGACCAAAAAGCATATGAAAAGATGTTCAACATCACTAATCATTAGGGAAATGCAGGTCAAAAGTATAATGAGTTATAACCTCATACCCATTATGATGGCTACTATTACAAAAAAATAAAACAGGAGTGCATGTTGGTGAGGATGTAGAGCAACTGGAAGTCTTGTGCATTCCTAGTGAGACTATAAAGTGAAAAACTGTATGGTAGCTCCTGAAAAATTAAAGTAGACTTACCAGGTGTTCCAACAATTCCACATCTGGATAAAAACCCAACAGAATTGAAGGCAGTATCTCAAGGAAATATTTTTACACCCATGGTCAGACCAGAATTATTCACCAGGTGTCCGTTGATGGATGAATGAATAAATAAAGTGTGATATGTCGATAGATGATAGATAGACAGACAGACAGACAGACATGGGAATTTCTTTTCTTTATTGTCTCCACAGTAATTATCCTTATATAGCTAGAATATAGATTCAACAAAGACTTCTGAAGTAAACTAATCTGGAAGGCAGAGGAAAGTGAAGGTTTGCCATTGTGAGAGAGGACAGCAGTGCTAAATACTTATCTTCCACAACAAGGGGTAATATCTAAACTGATAGATCAAGAAATAAATAGAATCCCATCATTGAATAAATATGTAACTGTGTCTGCCATATGCCAAGCATTTTCACCAGTGCTGATAAACAACAACAGTATGCGTGCCTACTATTTAGAAATGTAGAGCTACGCACCAGAAAAAACACTAATAAAAGGGATTGACTCTGGGGAGGAAGACTAAGGGAATAAGGAGGAATAAGACAGATTGACTATTTTTATGGTGTTCTTGACTCTCTAAAACTACTGCATGGAATAGCTTAAAACTAAAGAAAAACTTTTATAACTGTTCAAATCTATTCATTCTCAATTGTTTGTCTGCTTTTCAACTAATACTAAAAAAAATTGCTCACTTGAATGCAATGATGTGCCCTGCAAGGTATCTTATGCCATCTAGAGAGGTGAGTAGAAATGAACTAGGGTTCAGTCACCTCAAGAAATATAATGCAACTTTAAGAATAGAAACACTCTTTATGTATAAATATGAAATTATCTCCAGTACTTACTAAGTAAAAACTCTTTTGTTAAATTTTAAATAGAAGAAGGGAGGTTATGGAATATAATATAATATCTCTGTGTTTCTCTGAATTTGCATAACAAAATGCAACAAATGTCCTATGGAGTGCAGAGCAGTGAAAATGGGGAAGTATATTAATAGAAACAAGAGTTCTTCATGTATGCCTTATATTTTCATTTTTTATTTTTTTAAAGATTTATTTATTGGAGAGAGAGAGAGCATGAGTAGGAGGAGCAGAGGGAGAGGGAGAAAGAATTCCAAGCAGACTCTGTGCTGAGCGTGGAACCTGATATGGGGCTCAATCTCACAGCCCTGAGATCATGACCTGAGCTAAAACCAAGAATCAGATGCTTAACTGACTGTGCAACCTAAGGGTCCCTTATATTTTTATTTTTGAACATGTGAATATATTACCTATTAAGCAATAAATACCCTTTGACACTCACCACACTGGCAAAATTTGAAATATTAGGTAATATAAGTGTTGGCCATGATGCCTTACAAAGAAATTTCTTATCCAGGCATGGCAGAAGTGGATATTGATACACCTATATTGGAAAATTGTTTGGCATTTTGTTGTAATGTCAAATGGGTAAATGCCCCATGACCCATCAATTATGCTCCCAGATTCACATTCTGGACCAGGACTTCCTAGTCAAGTGTCCTTTGGGGTCCAGAGTTAAAATTTCAGGAATCCATGAACATGGAGAGTTGAAAAAAATTCATCTTTAGTCCAAGTTCAGCTTTTTCTTCAGTTATCAATTTATCAATGCAGGTAAGTAAGCCACAATACTATTAGCAATAACTGTGACTTTATGGAAGAAATTACACTATTTTACATATAATTACAGTTGTTGCAAATATCTTCAAATGTCACATGTGTTGACCACTACTCTGAAATTGCAATTGTGGGGCCCATCGTTAGGTTTCAAGTAGTCATGTGTTACTCTCTACAGATACTTCCGTGACCTGCAGCTGGCCAACCATTTGGCAACTATACTTAGCAGTCATTCCTCCACCAAACAGTGAAGTGATGTGTTCTCATGGTGCTAACCCAAACAGTTATTTTGTTTTCCACCGTTCCCTGTCATTGATACTCAACTAATACACAGATGCATTTATTTTCATTGTGTGCTGAAGTTTTACAAAATTGGCAACAGGAGCCACAGTGCATAAAAGGTTACAAACTCTGAAACTCTGGAAACGCTGGAGCATGTGTACAGGGACATACAAGAATGGTCATCATACCGCTGCTTACCATAGTAAGAAACAAGAAGCTCCCAATGTTCATAGTGGCAATGTCCACAATAGCCAAACTACAGAAAGAGCCAAAATGCCCACTGATTGATGAATGGATAAAGAAGAGGTGGTATACATGCACAATGGAATATTACTCAGCTGTCAAAAAGAATGAAATCTTGGCATTTGCAGCAACATGGATGGAGCTAGGGTATATTACACTAAGCAAAATAGCCAAAGACAAATGTCATATGATTTCACTCATATGTGGAATTTAAGAAACAAAGCAGATGAACTTATGGGAAAGGGGGAAAAAAATAGAGAGAAGCAAACCATAAGAGACACTTAAAGACAGAGAACAAACTGAGGGTTGATGGAGAGAGGTGGGTGGGGGGTGAGCTGAATGGGTGATGGGCATGAAGGAGGGTACTTGTTTTCATGAGCGCTGGGTGTTACATGTAAGTGATGAATCACTAAATTCTACTCCAGCAACCAATATTACACTTTATGCTAACTAACTAGAATTTAAATAAAAATCTGAAAGAAGAAAAAAAACAAGCAGCAATGACTATAGCCATTAACAATGTGGCGATTAAAAAAAAAAAGTAGTTTGGTTATATATTAGATATCTTCAACCAGTTGAAATGAATGAACTATGACATACAACAGCTGGTAAAGCTCATAAATGATGCTAAGTGAAAGAAGTCCCAGAGGAATTAATGGGTCCATTTAAAGAAAATTACATAACAATTAAACTAAGGTTATACTGTTTATAAATGTATATATGTAATTGGCAAAATTAGAAGAGTATGGGTTTGGACACCTGGTGATTCAGCTGGTCCGAGTCTACCTTCAGTTTGGGTCATGATCTCAGGGTCCTGAGGTTGAGCCCTGTATCCAGCTCCCTGCTCAGCGGGAAGTCTGCTTCTCACTCTCCCTCTGTTGCTCCCTCTACTTGTGCTGTACTGCTCATGTGCTCTCTCTTTCTCTCTCAAATAAATAAAATCTTTAAAAAAAAAAAAAAAAAAGGAGGAAGAAGAAGAGTGTGGGCTTGGTTAACACCAAACTCTGAATGGAAGATAGGAGATGCACAAGGGACTTCTTTTTTTTTTTTTTTTTTAGATTTTATTTATTTATTTGACAGAGATCACAAGTAGGCAGAGAGGCAGGCAGAGAGGAAGAAGCAGGCTCCTTGCTGAGCAGAGAGCCCGATATGGGGCTCGATCCCAGGACCCTTGGATCATAACTTGAGCCGAAGACAGAGGCTTTAACCCACTGAGCCACCCAGGTGCCCCGCACAAAGGACTTCTATAAGGAATGAATATGTCACTTTATAATCTAAAAAGCTTATTTTCATAACATTCTTTAGTCTGTTCAATTGCATGTTATACAGTCTTTTGTGTATAATATATTTCACAAGTTAAGAAAAGATATTTTATAAGTAAGAGTTGGGCTGATAATAAGAGTAACATAGTTACCTGAGAAACTGCTCCTGTCAATTGGCTTAAGTCTGGCTGGCTAATGGTGGCGGTTTCATCATTCTCGGTAATGGATGATAAATCAAATCTAGGAGGCACCCCTTTCTTAATAAAAGACTGTACAAAATGGCTAATAAAAAAAAAAACTTTTGTTATCCTAATTTCTTATTTGAAGTTACTAATAAATAACCGTCATTTTTTTTTATTGAGGTATAACTCCCATATAACACCATATTAGTTTCAGGTGTACAACATGATGATTTGATATTCATATATATTGTAAGATGATCACAAGCATAGTTAACATCCATTGCCACACATAGTTGCAATCATTTTTCTTTGTCATGAGAACACTTAGAATCTCCTCTCTTAGCAACTTCCGAGCATACAATACAGCATTGTTACCTGCAATCGTCATGGGCATTATATCTCATGACTTGTGTATTTTATAACTGGAAGTTTGTACCTTTTGACCCCACTTTACCCATTTCATGTACCTCCTTCCTCTGGCAACCATCAATCTGTTCTCTGTATCTTGGGTGTTTGTGTTTGGTTTTGACTTTTTAGATTCCACGTATAAGTGAGATCACATGGCATTTGTCTTTCTCTGACTTATTTCACTTAGCAGAATGCCCTTAAGGTCCAGCCATGTTGTCACAAATGGCAAGATTTCCTTCTTTTTTATAGACTGATACTACGTTGTACATTAATAACAGCAGTTTTGTCAAGAGTGGGAATTTCTGATTTTGTTCATTTTATCATCTCCTTTTATATCTGAAAACAAATTTTATTTCCTGTTAAAAACACTGACTTGCCTTCTACACTACTGAAGAAATATCCATATCAGTCAATGCATTGTCGTAAAACTTTTCTGGAATGCTATTTTAAAACTATGGTGATCATCTTTAAATGTTGATGATGAGAATGTAGGAATTTGACATTTAGACCTGATTTAACTCAGTATTAGAGTAATGTATCAGTGAAATGGGACTCAGAGTCAGAAATCTGAGTGAGTCTTGAACACTTGAGTTTATAACTGTGACATTCATACTAGCTACAGGAGTGTAGGATATTTCTTTCAAGTTATTGCTGAAATGACCTTGAATTGCCATTGTCATTCCTCCGAGTTTACAAGCACAATAAAAAGACATTTGTTATGGTAAATACATTTTAGGTTATATACTTCACAAAGATAAAATTAAAGTTCATGTATACAGATTTCCTACACTTTCTTTTTTTTCCTTTACTTGTGTTCAGTGAAAAGTTCTTAATTGGCCTCAAGCTAACCATGTCTGATTTACCTGAAACCGCCACTAGAGGGTAGCACAGTCATATTTGTGAGGTTCTGATTCCCACAAGGCCAGGAGCCAAGAATGGGCCAATTTGACATGTTGCTAGCACAGACAGAGTTCCAGGGAAGATCACTTGTGATAGCAGTCACTCTCAAGGACTTGCCAAAAAAAGGGCTTGCACTCATGTTGACCTGAGAACTCTGACTGCACAGCAAAGTAGGACAAGCGACCTTTCTTTCATGTAGGATGAAATGTCATTCACATCTTTGTTTTTGCCTCTGCTGGATTGAATAAAGCCAGGAAACTTATAACAGATTCAAACAGTGACTAGTTGAATCCAATCAGGTGTCAGAGTCAGTTAGACCTGGATTTTAGACTTCTGTCCACCTTGACCAGATAATGAAGCTGAAAGAAAATATAAGAAAATCGAGTAAGGGAGTAACTCAGGGAATTCAGGCTATGAAACCAACCTGTGCTTATTGACACAGAGATTGTAAAAGTCTGGGTCATGAGAAAATTTGTCCTGATAGTCTGCAGCTCTGGCTTTCAAAATCCACAAAATCTCTGATCGGTATGCAATCTCATCAGTTGAGAGAGGATTAAAAAGTTACTTGGAATGGAAAAATCATTTAGTGGGTAATACTAAGTATAAAATTTAGAAAAATTATGAAACATTAACATTTTTATATTAAGTTCAGGAAAACTCTATGTAGATATGCTATTGTGTATTTGTAACATATGAAAGAACTTAGCATGTTACATAATCCAACAAATCAGGCTTTCAAATGTATGACATATTTAATTTTAGCTTCATGATTAAGTTACAACATATAAGAAAATTTTGGTTTGTAAAAACTAATAGCATATATAGGAAAAATTAAGGTTCTCAAAATATTTGAGTTTGACTATTTGAACTTTAATAAAGATTTAAATACTTGGCAAGATTTTATTTCCTACGATTTCTGTCTTTTAAAGTTCTTAGGGAGATAACAAAACATAGTGATGTAGCAAATGCCATCTAAAATATTTAAATAAATTTCAAAACTAAGTATATTTAAAACTTTTATGGAAATTCATAGATTTAAGTATAAAATAAGATTTTATGAAGAGTTAAAACAAAAGTTTGAAGAAAAATGGGTTTGTAAATTTGTAACAGTAACAAATTTTTGAAATCAAAGTAGCAGCAAACCATGTTTTCAGTTGATAAAGTTGTCCCTCAAGGCTTGACATTACTAACTGCCAAGGACTATCCAGAGGAGTGTTACCAAGGGGTCCCTCCTAACCCCCTTCTCAATGGTCAGTTGTTGGTACACAGAACTGACAGGAGCCTTGACAGTTACTGCTTTGAAGAATCTAATATTTTCAACTTAAACAGAGTTCATACAATGTCAATTAACTGGCTGTGATGTAAAGAGGCTCTAAAAATAAAACAATGCAACGAACTGACTTCTGATCTCAAGTTTAACTGCTCTTCTTCCTCAGCTTACATTCCTGTCACAGATCTCCCTACGTCCAAAGAAAGCTAACCCCTCACTCCTGGTCACTGTGTGACCTATAATATAAACTATTCAAAATATTTCATGAAGTTTTACTTAAGTTTAAAAGACATTGAACAAAGGACCAAATCATAAGTGTAAAACTTGCTGAAAAAATCTCAAAGGAAGCATGGCCATGTCACCATGATTCAGACCAAGGGATACTAATGTTGCCAGTGCCCCCTGAGCTGTGCCGAGTGTCTCCCAAGCACGGCTGGACCTCCTCACCACCAAAAACCATCATCATGACTTCCAAGACCATGGATTGCTTTTTATTTTTCTTTGCATAATGTCTGTTAGTAGGATAATTAAAAGCAACCCGTGTACCTTTTACACCAGACTTCTTCGGTCTAATAATTTTGTGTGACATTCATCCATGTTGGTTTGTGAGACAGGACTTTGACTTTATCCCTACGTATCCCTGTACCCTATCTGTCTTCGGTTTTACCCCGATGTGTCTAGTTGCAGGTTTTTTTGTGTTTACGTTGCTTGATGTCAGAACTTTCTGATTGATTCTTGACTTGATTTTATTTCTCTTTTACTTTAGGATATTTTGCCATTATAGTTTTAGTTTGTCATTATTCTCCCATCTCTCTATTTCTGAGACCCACTTGCAAATATGTTGGTCTTTTTCAACTTGTCCCTTTAGTTTTTATTGTACTTTTCCCCATTTACTTATTAATGTTTAGTCTTAATCTTTCAGTCTGGATATTATCTCTGGTCTGTTTTCCATTTTGCCAGTTGTCTTTTTTGCTGTATCTAATCTCTGATGAAACACATCTGTCGAATCCTTACTTTCAGCTATTATTGTATCCCTTGAATTCTTGAATTCCTAGAATCCCTATTTTTTTAAAACCATTTTACACATTATTATTTATCCTTATGCATTACAATGTTATTGATGGATAATTGAAGTACAGTGAGCTGCACAAGCTTAGACTATAAGTTTGGTAATCTTTGACATAGGAATAGACCCATGTGTTAGTTACTTAACACTGCATAACAAATTACCACTGTTTTAGTGGTGGTAATCATATTCTCCCCTTATATCACTCACTAATTCTTCTCATTTATTGCTATTTGTGGACTTGCTGTTCACTTCTCTGAGCTCGTTAGAAATTTTAGATTCAGGATGATAGTCTTTATTTTTACCCCTTTTGCCATAGACAAATATTAGTATATTTGGATTTCTCTTCCTCCTCTTCCTCCTTTTACTTCTTGATTGTCTTTGTTGTTCTACTTAGTTTTTTTGTTTTTGTTTTTGTTTTTTTCCCTAAGATTGATACACTTCATCTCTCTGGTTTCTATGACAATCCTGTGCTCTTATGATTTCATTATCAGATAACAACCAAAAGCATTTGTTAGTGTTAATGTTTAAGTAAAACAAAGTACTTTACTCTTCTAAAACAGTAGCCAAAGCTGTAAAGCCGGGCATAGTTAAGCTTTATTTTTACCTATTCAGGATTTATCTTCTCTACTTATTACTGTGAAAAAGAATCTAAGAATATTGTTTGCCTGTAATCACCGCAGTGATACAAAGTTTAGTACATCTGTCACCAAAGCATACATTTCTAACCACACAATTCACAAAATACTTCATTTGTCAGCAAGATGTATTTGTGGGAAAGAATGTTACATACTTACGTTTCTGTTGGAATGGTAAATGGAGTCATCCTATAATTCAAGAACGGACTTGAAATTTCAAGAAATTGTTCGGGCTTCTCCGTTATTAATTCTAAAAGAAACAGGTGGCATAATGTACTTTTTAAAATCTTCTAAGATTAAATGCATAACTTAACATCTATTATAATACTGATAACACTAATTATTTATCCAACAAATTTCAAAAGAGGGAAATAGGAGGGGCGCCTGGGTGGCTCAGTGGGTTGAAGCCTCTGCCTTCGGCTCAGGTCATGATCCCAGGGTCCTGGGATCGAGCCCCGCGTCGGGCTCTTTGCTCAGCAGGGCGCCTGCTTCCCTTCCTCTCTCTCTCTGCCTGCCTCTCTGCCTACTTGTGATCTCTGTCTGTCAAATAAATAAATAAAATCTTAAAAAAAAAAAAAAAAGAGGGAAATAGGAATGTACTGGGATACGTAGGTTTTATATTGAAAGGCTTTATACGTCCTGCCAATATTAGATATTTGAAGTCTACTTCTCTGTTGCTTTCCAGACTTAAACTTGAAGCAATCAAGTCTCAAGGGAGAAAGTTAACAACGTCTCCTTGTTATTACTGGACATTCATTCCTACTTTTTTTTTTTTTAAGATTTTATTTATTTATTTGACAGAAAGAGAGAGCATAAGCAGGGGGAGCAGCAGGCAAAGGGAGAAACAGATTCCTCACTGATCAAGGAGCCCAATGTGAGCCTTGATCCCAGGACCCAGGGATCATGACCTGAGCCAAAGTTAGACGCTTAATGGATTGAGCTACCCAAGCATCCCTCACTGTTACTTCTTTAAATGTTTTTCACTTAAAACTGTGTTCTTTTAGTTGACCTCTGCAATACAATTGCTGAAACATGAAGAGGAAATGCAGACTAACACCTGGAGATGGTAGCAGAAGCACAGAAAATGTAACTAAGTGAAGGTCATGGGTAGAAGAGAAAGCAGTGGATCAAGAAAGGCCTTGTGGAGACTCCTGAAAGAGTCTGAAATTGATCTACAAGGAAGAAACTCTCCATGCATATGGCACAGAGCTCAAGCATCCTATGGTGGTCACTGAAATTAAACATTAGGGATGATTGTTTTAACAAAAGCTTCTCCAGCAGTGGAAAGGGTAACTATTGGGGAAAAAAAGTGAAGCTTTGATAAAAGTACATAATTTTTTCTCCTTATTCCATGGTCACACTAAAATGATCTCTCTTTCTCTCTCTTTCTCTCCCTGCTAATTTTCCCCTTAAATATTAAACCCAGTACATAGAAAGTTACCGGGCGCCTGGGTGGCTCAGTTTGTTGGGCGACTGCCTTCGGCTCAGGTTGTGATCCCAGAGTCCTGGGATCGAGTCCTGCATGGGGCTCCCAGCTCCATGGGGAGTTTGCTTCTCCCTCTGACCTTCTCCCTTCTCATGCTCTCTCTCTCAAATAAATAAAAAAAAAAAAAAAAAAAAAAAAAAAAAAGAAGGTTACAGGGTGAGACTCGAGGTGGCAGACCAGTTACGGATTTCCACCAATTGTAGATTTTTCTTCCCCAGCTTGCCACAGAGCCATCACTTACCTAGAATGACATGACAATCAGTTGTGAAGTCAGAAAAGCTCTGTAGGGTCAATATTTTTCACTTCATCCAACTATTCTTCAAGGCTCTGAAGGAACAACTGTTTTCAGTGTGGCTCTACACACTGAACTAAAATATAGCATTTAAAAGCAAAAGACTTTCTTTCAAGTATCATGTGAAAGCTGATCTCTGGTTCAGAAAGACAGAGAACAGGAAAGAGGAGGGAACGGAAGGAGGAGGGGGTGTGGGAGGGGGGAATAAAAATTGGAAAGTTCTGTGTCCCAAGCAGGCATCAACAGCTCACTGCAGAAGCTCAAAGGATGTAAAGAAATGGAATAATCAAGCAGGAAAGAGAGAGGCAGATAGGCCTAGTTAAAAAAAAAAAGAAAAAAAAATTGACCGTTTCTTCTTCCCTTTAAACCAGATTATTTCTTTAGTCTCTATTCTTTTCTGGAAAAGATAAAACACGTTGTGCTAGAAAATCTTTGCTACCTGATGTACTGGTTGTATCATGTAGTGCAAAAAGCAAATGTGAGGAAAATTACATGGTTAACAGTTGTAATTTGTATTTTAAAAACATGTAAATTATGGTTGGAAGTAGGAGGCAGGGAACAGGTAAATATTCCAATCTCTGTGGCCATGGAAGATTTAGAGTTCTGAGTACTACCCAGACTTTGGGATTACATCATAACCCAGGGGTGGTCCTCTGGTCACTGGCAATGGGGAATCAACTAGTCTTGAACTGGTAGCTGGAGCCACAGGAAACACCACCAAGAGAAGGTACAAGCCTGACTGCAGGGCACCAAAGGCTTAAAGCATACTTCCGAGCTTCCCAGTGATGCCATTAGTAAGCGGCCGGAGGCTTTGCCTTCATCGTTCCTGAGGGTATAACATACCTGTTAACAGAACCCCTAATGTGAAAACCTCTAGAATGTGATATCCCCATTGCTAGAGGAATGCAATTAGAAAACAATGAGCAATCAACAAAGACAAAGGGAGAAAAAGCAAAAGCAAGGAGACAAACACAAAAGATATTAAAAAAAAAAAAAAAGCTTTTTTGAACAAAGACAATTAAAGCAATCGAAGTGTTTTGGAATAAGAAAGATATATATATCCACAGGCACAGAGGCCTATATATAGATAAATAATCCATGACAGGTCAGTTCTTTATCATCCTTTATGAGAAACTGCAAGTTCTAAATTAGGCACAGAAATGCAATAGATGTAGCCTAAACAAAAATTGTGAGCTATTCTGCCACGCCATAATTTTTAAATTATTATTTTTTTCCTTTTTTTAATCGCATCTGCTCAGATTCATGCTTCCATGTTAAAATTGATTTTTTTTTTTTTTAATTAATGCCCTTGCTCACATCTTTTGCCGTTCAAACTTGGTGCTCATGAAAAAAAATAGAGTAAGAATGAAGACTTGGAGGGAAGAAACATTGAAGGTTTTGGAATTGTGAAGAATTTAGATTGTGAAGAAGTTAGAAGTGAACTGAGAATAAGAGCCAGGTGGGCACAGTCCCCTGCCCCTCTCACCCCCCACGGCCGCCGCAGGAACCTCTTTATTTCTAGCCCAACAGCCATTCAGGGTGGCTTAGAACAACATTCCCATAGAAGCCAGTCCAGGGCAGAAGTTCTGTTCCTATATTCTAGACAAAGGTCAGCTTCTATTCTAAACATAAATCAGTTAATTCAAAAGTTATGTTCTACAGGGCACTCTAGAGTGATTTCACACCAGTGGCTTAAATATGCTCTTTACGTTTTTTCTATTATTTGTTACAAACCATTTTCTGTCACAATAATGACAACAATACCCTCACCCAAAGAATGGCCTGGATATATATAGCTGGTCAATTTGTTTATTTATTTTAAGGAAACCATTTTTTCTTTTTCTTTTTCTTTTCTTTTTTTTTCTTTTTCTTTTTTTTTTTTTTAAGATTTTATCCATCCATATAAGAGAGGGAGAGCAGCAGCAGGGGGAGAGGGAAAAACAGACTCCCCCAAGGAGGGACTCCCAACGGGGGCTCGATCCCAGGACTCTGAGACCGTGACCTGAGCCGAAAGCAGTTGCCCAACCAACTGAACCACCCAGGCGCCATGGCTGGTCAGTTTAGATGCAAACCAAACTGCTCAGCTTCTGACATGTAGCGAATTGATCCTTTAAGGACATAAAATTTAGATATAAAATTGAATGTAGGCTTTAGGTATAATGTTAGGTGGTTTGCCTTGATATACATCTTTCATTACAAATGACACTATTAGACCTTCATGCAGAGAAAGGCTTGTTAGAAAGATTTGCAGACGACAGGAACAATACCTTGAGCTTCATCTGTTATAACAGTTTCCTTTTTTTGACGAAAGAGTTTCCAGGCAGGTACAGGAGGTGATTTCGGAGGTGCTATGAGGGGGCAAGACCTAGTCCTGGTTACCAGCACGGGGTGGCTACAGATGTGGGAGAGGCCGTATTCTCTCAGCTTCTCTGCAGAACCAGCCTAAAGGGCAGAAGGCACATGTAAAGGGATACATGAAATTGCCTTGTGCATTTAAATAAACCACTTTTTTGTCGTTACAAGAATATTTTACCATAATAAAGTGGTAATAAAGGAAAAATAACCTATATTTCCACCTCCTAACATAAGCACTATTACCATTTGTATTTCTCTTCATGTTTTTATTTTTCTGAGGCCCCCACTTACTCATATGCAAAATGAGAGACTAGAGCTAGAAGCCACTTTTCAGTTCTAAAAGCTTAAGATCTTCTGAGATTGGGAAAAAAAAAAATCTTAGCACATCAGTTTTGGTCCCAAATAAATCAACCATTATTATTACGATCAGTTAAAGATTTGATAAAAGTGCTTAATATGTGAAGTTTTTGTTTGTTTGTTTGTTTAGTCACCAGCAACCGCTACATAGTATTAAAGAAAAAAAAAAAACACTGCTCTTAGTAGGTCAGGTCAATGTGGTGATAACTAGTTCCTTGTCTGCAGCTTACACCTCACCCTACAGGAAATCCCCATGATCTCTCCGGACAATGGAGCCACTCATAGAAAGCCAGAGGAGAGAGGCTGTCCCAAATCCTGCCAAATCAAGTAATTCTCCAAGATGCTTCCCCTATGCAACCATTCAGATCTCCTAAAGCTGCTATGTTGCTTTGGAACAATTCAGAATCATGTTTAAGGAGAACTTCAGTTACTCACTGATGGCTGAAATATGCCATAAGAAATCAAAAAGTCTGTGAGAGTTAAAGTAATATATTCTATAGCATATTCTGGCATTTGCAGTCTAAATGTTGAAACATTTAAAGTAAAATAAAATAAGTACATTTAAGTCAGTTTTGCCAATAACTATTTTTCTTCCTAGTGATTTTGCATTATTGATTTCTCTGCAAATAGCAATGCTTGAAAATGTATATTTATAAAACAGTCATTTAAATGAGGACCAGAAACCCATCAATTAGCCTGTTCCAAATTATTGCCTCAGCCAGAACATGCCTTGCCCTGGTGATTCGTTTCTCTATAACTCAGTCTATACTTCCGGGAGAAGCAAAATAGGTGGGGTGTCTGTGAGATAAAACAGTTCTTTCTGAATCTAGGGATTAACTAATGATTGTAATAATTAATTAATAATTGGAAAGAGCTTATCAGTACACTGTTGAGTCCAGAAAAGCCACTTAAAAGTGCTAAAAATATGCCAAATAAAGAGGAAAGTGATTCAATGTTTAAGGGGGGAAAAGGCCTAATTAAAAAGCAGAGGAGTAGCGCCTGGGTGGCTCAATTGGTTAAGCATTCCACTCTTAATCTCAGCTCAGGTCTTACTTCAGGGTTGTGAGTTCACATCCCATGTTGGGCTCCATACTGGGAGTGGAACCCAGTTCAGAAAAAAAAAAAAAAAAAAAAAAAGAGGAAATTGTTACATCTTCTTTATCCTTTTGGTGAATGTTAGCAATTTCTTGAGAAAAAAGTGGAAACCTCTGGTATTATAATGGCCTAAAAATGTTTTCTGATAGATATTCTAAAGTCTAAACCTTTTTCTTCAACTTTTACCCTGACAAGTTTAACAGTTTTCCATCACTCAAAATGGGAATTTATGGGAGAATTTATTTATGTTATTCAATAAGCAATGCCTCAGGGTAGTAACCAAAAAAAGAATACTATAAAATTTATACCTGAGGGCACCTGAGTGGCTCAGGTATTAAGCATCTGCCTTCAGCTCAGGTCATACCTTCAGCCCCATGTAGGCCTTCCTGCTCTGTGAGAAGCCTACTTCTCCCTTCCCCACTCTCCCTGCTTGTGTTCCCTCTCTGGCTGTCTCTCTTAGTCAAATAAAATCTTTAAAAAAAATTTATACTTTATCTCCAAAATAGAAGCCCTACTCAAAGTAGTATTTATAAACTGAATCATTTCCAGATACTTTATTATTCATTAAAGTTGGTCTATACATCTCAAATCCTTCTTTTAACTGCAACCAAATATGTAGATTCTTTACTCTTTTTGGAGCCATAAAGCATAAGGAAATAAAGTTATTTAAAGCATTTGAAAATGTAAGGTCTCGTGTCAAATAATTAAGCATAGTATTAACACCTATGGTATTGTTTGAATAATCCACAAAAATACTATCTGGATTTAAGGAAAGTAAGCTGATTTCTCATACTTCATTTCATTTCTAACATATTTGAAGATACTTCTGAATGATGTAATAATTTATAATAATTTGGATAATAGTTATATTTTGATATTGAGAGACTTTGTTAAAGAACCTCATATTTTCTTAGATTAGAGTTAGGGGCAGAGAGAGATTTAGAATGGTAAATTTTCACTCAGATGAAACCCTGAGTAGGCACTCGAGAAATATTTTTGAATATTTCATGTATAGACTTATATTAGAATTTTCCTTGCCCCCAAGACCCTTTCACCCTTCTGGCCCATCCCACCTTAAACATTCCTTTTTTTTTCTAGCCCCATGGTGAGACTAGAACTCACAACCCTGAGATCAAGAGTCACATGCTCTACCAACTGAGCCAGCCAGATACCTCAAATCATCTAAAAGTAGGAGTTTGAGCAAGTGGGTGGCTTTCTTAGAAATTGCAGATTACTTATTTAAATAAAACTAAAACTATTTAGAATATCCAAAAGCAAGAAAATGGGGTAATTCATGCCATCTTGTTCCTTTCCAAGTTTTCTTTCTGTTGTATTCTGGGCCAATTTTTTCAAGAAATGTAAAGTATTGCCTTTATTTTACTTATTGGTCTCATTGTCTTTGGGCTATAATTTTTAACGACGTACTGCATTTAACAAAACTCTATTAGAATTCTTTTTCTGTTGATTTTTCTTTAAAACATTGTATCTCATTCTGATTGGCCAGGAGAACTAGATTAGCCTAATAGCTAATGGAAAAGAATCAGTAGGTAAGTTAGGGAGACCATTGAGGCTATAGCCAGTTTATTACAGCCTTGAAGTTGATTTATCAATATATATCAGTTTCAGGTACACACTACAGTGATTCAATAATTCACCCAGTTCTTATCATAAGCGTGCTCCTTAATTCCTGTCATCTATTTCACCCAAGAAACAGACTCTTAACTATAGAGAACAAGCTGATGGTTACCAGATGGGAGGTGGGTGGGGAGATGGGTGAAATAGTTCATTTGATATTATTACAGACATTGGGCTAATTCCTGAACCTCTGGGTCCTTTAAGCCATTTTCAACCCCCAGAGGAAGGATTTGTAACACTGTAGGTCCTGACTCCCTCCCACATCTCAAGCTGCCTCTAGTCTTCTCCCCTTGCCATTTGCTCAATTTCTAGTACTTCTCTGAACCCAGTGAGCTCTCCTTTACCTCCAGACTTTCCAAAAGAAACATCTGCTTTGAGCACACTTTTTCCCGTTTATTACGCTAACTTCATTCAGTTAGTCAGTCATCCAACACACATTATTTGAACACTATTTCTATTATATGACAAATAACTTGTATGATCTCTGTTGTACCAATTTTCTAACTTTATTACTCTTGTTGGCTTGTCTGTCTTCTTCATTAGACTCTGGGTTTTGTAAGGAGGGAATTTTGTTAGTCTTGCTTGTTACCAGGTCCTCAAAGACTAAATCATTGTTTAGCACATAATAGGTAATTAATAGACGTGTGTTGAATTAACAACAAACATGGGTGATCTTTTTTGTCCTTTAAATTCAAAACTAACTTTGTGTTTAAATACTAATTTCTCAGTAGGATAGCCGAGCACTTTTATATTTTGTAGTTTTAAGAAGTGCTGGAGTACTTCCCATTAAGAGACCATGGCATTCCCCAAAACACGGCTCTGGTCATTTTGCAGTCCATGGTGTTAAAACTCTGGAATACGTAAGACAACAGCTGGGCCAGTGCCACATAAACTTTTACTTTTTAAAACTGAGGCCTGAGATAGATGGCCAGCTCAAATCTGAATCAGAGACTTAATTTGGTGGGAGGTCAAGGAAATGTACTTGGATTTAGCCAATGACTAAAGTTAATTAACTTTGAATTAAAATCAGAGAAACTGCCACTGTCTCTACATTCATAAAGGCACATTGTGCCCTGTCATCTTGACAGTATTACTCCTGTTAAGTGGCAGATTTTCTCATGAAGAAATGGTTTCTATTCAAAAGGGACAAAGGAGCAGGAAAAGGAAGAGAAGGCAGAAGAGGAGAAGCTGGAGGAAGGAGGAGGGAAAGAGAAGGAGTGATATAATATTATGCCGCCTGGGCAAATGATCTAGAAGATAAATATACTGTATAGTAAAGTGCAATGAGCAGCCACCTGGATGATTCACACTTCAACCAAACTGTCATTGAATTTTTACTATCTAGCTCTTTCTAACTAGCCCATTGAACATTTATGTTTATATCACTACACCATCTAGTCTTCTCATGCTTTAAGCAAAGTGATGCGTGTCTGGGAGCCCCCCAGGGGGTTAGGATTTGGTAAGCTCCAAGTGCAATATTGTGTTTGTCTAAGCAGAGTGAAGAGCAAGTAATCTGGTGGACTTCACCCTTTCCAAAGGGAAGGAGAAAAGTGGTTTTTATATCCAATCCAAGTCTGGTTGATTGCACCCAAAGTGAAAGAGGCTCACCCGCTTGTATGAGAGTCTCGTCCTGAGGGGCCAGCATCTTATTTCATACACACACATGTATGCTGGAACATTCTCCAGGAACCCGGGTGGGGGGTGGGGGGGCAGTGAGCCAGCTTCACACTCTCCCTTTGCCTGCTCCAGAACGCCAGTATCTCCTGGAGGATGCTTTCCATAAGCCTGGATGCCTGATCTTTGTAGCTGCCACCCAGGGAATGCCTCTTGACCACCTGGCTCTGGAGGCCAGGGAACTTGCATTCCTGGTCCTATGGGACTATAAGAACTAGTGACACCCGGAAAGGAGCTCATATTCCCATCCAGTGCCCTGTTTTTGTGACTGTTGCCAGGGGACACCTCTCCAACGAATGGAGCTTGTGCTTGTGGCTCCCACCAGACTATAACAGATCGAGAAAGAGTCGCTAACCAACTGCCACCCCTGGTGCACAACGAGAGGCAACAGATCCAGGAGGTCAGTCTTTCCATGGAGGAGGCCTATTAAGTAATCCTCCTGGCTGCTGCCTGAGGGGCAGATTTCTAATTCAACACACATCATGGGACTGACAGTGATCCTTCTCAGAGACCTCAGAGGGCAAGCACCATCTTTGTTCTTTTCTCCACCACACTCCAGAGTCCCCGTGTCTCCTGCAGGGGGGATTTACACGTGGCTGGTGCTCTGCTTTTTATGGGTGGCACCCCAATTTTTGCAGCTACCACTTTAAGGAAGCCTCTTGATTGTCTGGCTCTGGTAGCAAGTGGTGGTTTGCATTCCTGGGTGCCACAGGACTGTGGCAAGTAGAGAGACAGTCTTTGGCAGGCTGCCACCCGTGGCACTGTGCAGGGGCAAATTGAGCCTGTATAGCAGGACTCTTGGCTTGCCCTGGAGCCTACCTGATGCAGGCTTCAGGGACATCAGGTTTGGCACACACCTAGTGAACTATGGAGCTACCTGCTCTCAAGGAGTACAGGCTGTGGACACCATCTTGGATGCTCCCTCTGCCTTGTTGCCCCTCACTGGGATCTCAGAAAAGGGCTTGTTGATCATTTGGAGCCCCAACTTTCTGTGGCTGCCAACCAGGGGACACCACCAGAGAGCCTGGCCACTTGCAAGCCCTAGGACTATGTATATTTACATACTTTTAAAAGCTGCAGCTTATAGTTCTGACTTCCAAATCGCCTGAATCTAAGTGCCAAGATCCTCCCCTTAGGGATGCTGACAAGTCTTAGCACATCCTCACTGATGGGAGGCTATTAAAAATATGATAGCTTCTGCCCAGACAAGCGCAAAGGTTTAAGTGACAACCAGAACTGAGGCAAGGTTTAAGGACAAGCTTCATCTACTGCATGGAGCCACTCCTTCAAGACTGGGAGAGATGATTGTTCATCACCTGTATAGAAGCTAATAGAATTAAGCAAGATAAAGAACAGAGGAATATGTTCCAAAAGGAGAGAGAGGGAGAACAAGATAAAAACGCAGAGAAAAACTTTAATAAAAGGGAGATAAGTAATTTGTCTGATAAAAAGTTTAGCATAGTTGTCATAAAAATGCTCATTGAATTGGGGAGAAAAATGGATGAACACAGTGAGAACTTCAACAAAAAGATGGAAATACAAGAAAGTAATGAAGAGTAGTCAAAGGGCTGAAGAATACAGTAACTAAACTGAAAAATGCACTAGAAAAGTTCAGCAACAGACTAGAAGAAGCGGGAGAAAGGATAAGTCAGCTCAGAGACAAGGCAGTGGAACTCAAACTATTAGAGCAGCAAAATGAAAATGGAATGATGGAATATTAGTCAGCCATGAAAAGAATGAAATCTTTCCATTCGTGACAACATAGATGGACCTCAAGGGCATTATGCTGAGTGAAATAAGTGAGAGAAAGACAAATACCACATGATCTCTCATATGTGGAATCGGAAACAAAACAAAACAAAACAAGCTCACAGAAATAGAGAACAGATTGGTAGAGTTGTCAGAGGCAGAAGGTGGGGGGTGGGAGAAATGGGTAAATATATATTTACTTAAATATATATATATTTAAATATATACACGTTTACTTAATTTACTTAAATATATATACATGTTTAGAAACCTAAATACACCATACCACTACTAAATATTATGTGGTCAAATATTTAACATCATGGAAAAAAATTAATGATAGAGTGTAAAGTGAAAAACTGGCTTCCAAAATTTAATAAATTCATAAAATTTAATTCCACTGTGTAAAACAGTATATACACATATTTATACAGAATATATGCACAGAAGAAAAAAATCAAAGGGTATATCCCCAAATGTTAGCATTGCGTATGTCTAGGTATTTATACTATGAATATTTTAATTCCAATGACTTTGTGTACATTTTCTAAATTTCCTCCAAATTGTTAGACTTACAAGAAAAATCAATTAACATTTTTTGTGTATATTATCTAAAGATTACAAGGAGGTTATAATAGTAGTTTACCAGCTGTGGTTGTGAGTTCATTTAAATCATCTTATGTTAAGAAAATATTTATGATCTGTTATGGAAAGGTAATTTATTAGTATTTAGATATGTTTATATGATTCTTACTGAAATATATAACTCATATGCCTTTTCTTTTGCTTAGAATGGAAAAAATGATACATTTTTTTAACAAGAAACTATTGCAATCATCTAAGATAATTTTGAATGTTCCAGGTCCCTGTGTTCAAGTGTCTAATATTTTAAAGATAAGTAGACTGAAATCCAGGTATAGAATTTAATTAAATTCTGATATACCTTCTACGACAACAAATAATCTCTCTCTCTCTTTATTTCGCTCTCCCTCCCCACTGCCCCCCCTCTCATCCACCTACTCATACACACACACACACTCTATCACATACTCATACACACACACACACACACATACACACACACACACACACCATAAACGGTACTGTGCTTCCTGGCCTTGAGCGCTTACCATTTTTTCTAATGAAAAGATCTTTTTTTCGAACAAATATAGGGGTGTAAACGTAGCATATACAACCATGTGTGGCAACTGTATTGCTGAAGAACCTGTAGAAAAAACATATACCATGTCATGGAAATTCTCGCCAAATAGGTCTGTCAGTAGATCATTCCAGATTGTTCAAATTCCTTAATGAGCCCATCTTTGCATGGTGAAAAATAGGTAAATGATTGTAAACGCATTTAATAAATGTTAAATGTCACATATGCATCTATTTTATAGAACATCTCATTAGTTTTGCCTTCATCATAATACCATTTAATTGCTTAAGAGATCATTTTATGTCACTATAAAAAAGTTATCAAAAAAACTCTAGCTATTAGTCAATGTCACTTATAATAGTCTACAAATGATTATATTCAAAAGGAATGATTTTAAAATTGAAATATTTTTAGCTTTCATAAATAAAACCTTATTTTGAATTTAAAGCAGGCTAGAACTTTCTATGTCATTTCAAGAAGAAGGAAAACATAGATACATTTGGCCAGGAAGTTCCTATCTAACTATCTATCTATCTATCTATCATCTATTTCCAGGATAGTTAGCATACAGTGTTGTATTAGTTTCAGGTGTACAATATGAGCTACTTAATATTTAATGTTTCTGAGCATCACTTATTTTTTCACATATTTCTTAACAGACCTGAAATTACTATATTTGATTCAGTATGCGTTTGTTCTTTAAAGAGTCTGGCTAAAATGGTATAATTTATTTTTCTCTATTATCTTTATTTTTAATTAAAAAGCTTGTTTTATCCCTTTACAAATTCAAGCACTAATATTGAACTATATTGGATATTTATTAAAGAATAATATTTTTAGAGCCACAAAATACAAGTTAAATATGAACCAGGATCAATCTAGAAAGGATTAAAAGGTAAAATATATGAAACTTATGAAAATATATTTTTACATTTATATTAAACTTTGTATATTTTTCATGGAGCAGAGACCTGAATCTAGGAATACACACACACACACACACACACACACATATATATAGTTTATTTATACAGAGGAAACATATACTAACATATATTTATATATACTAATATGTAATTATATTTTATATTTATATAGTTTATGTAATTATATATCAATATTTATGGATATTTTACAATGTGTCATATAATATAGATGGTATTTTATGTAGTATGTTTTATATAATATGCTATATATAACAATATGTAACAGATTGTTATATGTTAATACATAACATATACATTTATTAGTATATGTCCTCCTCCATGAAACACTTCTGTGACTGTTGTACCAGAAGAACTGGGACAACCTTGGTTTCTGTCACACATGCAAGCTTTGCCCCCACATGCATGCATGTTGATTTGAGAGTTCAGCAATTATGGGCAAACTCGAGCAAGCTTATTTAGATATGTCTAAACAGGCAATACACTTTTATATTCCAAAGCTGTATTCCAACTTTGTAAACTCCAAATTTTCCCAATATTTTAGGAGACAGCTAAAATAGCTATTATTCTAGAATACTGAAATCTTACAATCTGACAGAGACTGCAGTGAGTACTGTACATCTGATGAGGGTCTTGAAGCATGAAGCGACCATTTGAATTTTTCTTTTTCCTTTTCTTTTTCTCCGTTTTTACTCTTTTTCTTCCCAACATCTTTTGCATCTGCTTTTTCTAACATATTAAAAATATATATGATAAATCTTTTAACTACAAAATCTCAAATTATATTACTTATTCAGTTATTATGTTGAAAAGGTGGCCAAAACAATAATGTTATTTAAATGTAAAACAATAGCCACAAATTTCCCAAAACACTACTCACCTCTAATTAGAAACATCAAAATAAAACAATAGAAAACTTTGAAAATTGGCACTGTACTGCCAAAGACATGAAGAATTATTGGTTATTGACTATACATTTATTTTGCTAAATGGAGATGATCATTTGAATATAATATATATCTAACAATATATAATTTTATATACTATATATAATTTTAAGTTAGTTTTCTCATTTTAGAATGAAGCTAGTTTTCTCATTCTTCCTCCAGCATCATAAGATGTATATCTACTATTTTCTCACAGAAAACGCTCTTTCCACATTCCCTCATCTTCCTCAAGAAATCCCTCTCATCTTTGTAAACATAGCTCAAAATTCCTTAGGGAATTCTTCCATGATGCCCTAGACTAAACATGCACTCCCATACTTTTCTGTATTTTCCTTCAAGTCTCATGTCTTAGTATATAGTCATGGTTTTTAGAATTAAAATTAATGTTAGTCTCTCTCACTAATCATAAGCACTAGGAGATAAGTTCCACATCTGATTTTGTTCACCAGATTATTGTTAGTTCCTGGAACATTTACTGGAATTCTACTCAGAAAATAATATATCTGAATGGATGGATATACGTATGTTAATTTGTGATACATGAAAAAAGGCTTCTAAGTTCAAACTAATTTGAGATATGCTAGGTAAAACGAATTTAATCAGCCTTCTTTTTCTGTTTCCTTTCATAAATTAATGCACATTAGGTCATTTAAAGAAGGGCTTATGATAGGCAGATATCACTCATACACTTGATCTTGGTAAACTCTTGAGGAACATTTATAGCAATAACTTCTGCATGGTAAACGCTGGTAGATAAGATCTTGCTAAGGAAAAATTTGGGCAAAATATAAGATTTCATAAAACAAATATTTTAAAGATCATTATAGATGCTTTTGAGGTATACAAAAATCTGAATACATCCTAGTATATTTAATTCTACTTTACTATAAAAACATTATTATTCATATGCATAGCTATATGAAATATTTTAGAAAATATAAAATAATTATTCAATATGTTTCTCACTTTAAGATCTTACACTTTGAAAATAACTTGACATTATTTTATTTTCAAATTTGAACTTCAACCTTACAACAAATGGTCAGCAAATCAAAATCCATACTGTGTCTATTTTGAATTTCCTTGGTAGAAGAAAAAAAGACAAAATAGGACAACTTTCCCCTTTGCAGTTTTGCTCCATTCCACTCTACATATAACATATAAGGAAGTGTGTCTGATGGAAATTGATGCTTAATGTGTCTTCCTATGTTAATACTACATTACTTCAGTATCATCAAAATATATAGTTGCCCTTGATTTTTAAAGAGAGCAAAATGTGGAATAATAACTAACATCTAGTAAACAACATTACTAGTTCTAAAATCCTAGAAAGATAAGATCCTAATTATTTTCACAACACAGTAAATGATAATGACAACAAATAATCATTAAATTCAGCAATGAATGTAAATCACTTATACACAATATCCATATTGAACACACGAATGACATTGGAATATGAAATGTCTTACCCTTTGGAGCTTTGTCACTTTTCTCAGGTACCTTTAGAGCTGTCGTTGAACCTTCAGGTTTGAATTCTTTGCTGTCCTTCACTGGTTCCTTTAACTTGGCATCTAACATAACTATTTTGCTTTCAGAACTGGACTCAACTGACAGCTTAAATTCAGGCAATATTTCTTTCAAGAGCTCCCATACTTTGTCCATATATCCTGGGCTTAGATAAAACACATCAACATTAATTTCCAAATCAAAAAGAAATAAAAAATCTTAACAGACCAATTACTAGTAAAGGTATTGAATCAGCAATCAAAATAATCCACAAAAACAAAACTCCAGGCTTCACTGGTGAATTCCACCAAACATTTAAAGAATAATTAATACCAATTCTTCTCAAACTCTGTGGAAAAATATAGAAGGAACACATTCTAACTCATTTTATAAAGCCATCATTACTTTGATACCAAAACCAGATAAAGATACCACAAGTAAAGGAAATTACTAACCAAAATCTCTGATGAGCATAGATGCAAAAATCCTCAACAAAATATTAGCAAATAGAATTCAATAACACATTAAATAAGTGAGATTAATTCCAGGGATGTAAGTAACTAAGATTCAACATTTGCAAATCTATGTGATACACCCCATTAAAAATGAATGATAAAAATCATAAGGTCATCTCAATAGATGGAAAGAAAACACTGACAAAATTTAATATCCATTTATGATAAAAACTTTCAGCAAAGTGGGGATAGAGAGAACATACCGCAACATAATTATGACCATATATGACTAGCCCACAGCTAATATCATACTCAGTCAACTGTGAAAATCTAAAATCTTTTCCTCAAGATTAGGAACAATACAAGGATGCCAACTCTCACCATTTTTATTCAATAGTATTGCAGTTCTTAACCAAAGCAAGTAGGCAAGAAAGAGAAATAAAAGGCATCCAAATTAGGTAGGAAGAAGTAAAATGGTCGCTATTTGATATAATATACATATAATATACATAGAAAACCCAAAAGACGCCGTCAGAAACTATAAAGCCAATAAATGACTTCAGTCAGGTTGCAGGATACAAAATCAATACACAAAAATCTGTTGCACTCTATACACTAGATGAATCATCAGAAACACAAATAAAGAAAACAATCCCATTTATAATCTCATCGAAAGGAGTAAAATACCTAGAAATAAATTTAACCAAGGAGGTGAAAGACTTGTATACTTAAAACTATAGGATAAAAGAAATTGAAATTGAAATTTAATAAAATTTAATAAATTTAATAAAAGAAATTGAAGATGACACAAATAAATGGAAAGACATTCTGTGCTCATTGACTGGAAGAATTAATATTGTAAAAATGTCCAGACTACCCAAAGTCATCGACAGATTCAACGCAAATCCTATCAAAATTCTAATGACATTTTTCAGAGAAATAGGAAAAACAATCATAAAATTTGTATTGAACCACAAAAAAACTCTTAATAGCCAAAGCTATTGTGAGAAAGAACAAAGCTGGAGGCCTCACACTTCTTGATTTCAAACTATGTCACAAATCTATAATGATCAAACAATATACTATTGACATACAGACACTTAGATCAATGGATCACAATAGACAACTAAGAAATAAACCCATCTATATAAAGTCAATGAACTTATGACAATGGAGTCAAGGACACACAGTGTGGAAAAGATAGTCTCCTCAAGAAATGGTGTTGAAAGAATTGGACAGCCATATGCCAAAGGATGAAACCAGACCACTATCTTACCTATATACAAAAATTAGTTCATAATGGATTAAAGACTTGAATGCATGGCTTTATATGGTTTTATCATAAAACTCCTATAGAAAACATAGGCTTCTTGACATTGGTCTCATTTTGTTTTTTGTTTGTTTGTTTGTTTTGGATTTGTCTCCAAAGGCTAGGACACAAACACAAAAATAAAAAGTAGGGCTATATCAAACTGAAAAGCTTCTGCATCACAAAAGAAACCATCAACAAAACGAAAAGACAACCTACTGAATGAAAGAAAATATTACAAAATCGTGTATCTGACAGGGAGTTAAAAATGTATGAAGTACTCATACAACTCAATAGCAAACGAAACAAAATAAAATGAACCAAAAACCCCAAACTCTCCAACTAATAAATGGGTAGAGTATCTGAAAAGACAGTTTTCAAAAAAAACCCATACAGATAATCGAAGATACATGAAAAGATATTCAGCACCACTAATCATCAGGGAAATACAAATCAAAACCACAATGAGATTTTACTTCATAACTTTTAGAATGGCTGTTATCAAAAAATAAGAAATAACAAGTATGGCAAAGATGTGGAAAAAGAAACTTTATGCATTGTTGTAAATTGGTGCACCCACTCTGGAAAACAGCACAGAGTGTCTTCAAAAAAATTGAAAAAGAACTACCATATGATCCAATTCCAATTCTGGAATTATCTGAATAAAAGGAAAACACCAGTATGAAGAGATATGTGCACACCTGTGTTTACTGCAGCATTATTTACAAGAGCTAAGATATGGATAAGGAAGGTGTGGAATATTATATATATGTATGAATATCACTCACATTATATATATATATGTATATATATTATATTTATATATATATAATGGAATATCATCAGCCATAAAAAAAGATTGAAATCTTTCCATTTGTAACAACATGGATGGATCTAGAGGGTATAATGCTAGATGTAAAAAGTCAAAGACAAATACCATATGATTTCATTTATATGTAGAATATAAAAGACAAAACAAACAAAAGTATTTACCCCAAATATTTGTACCCCGATGTTCATAGCAGGAATGGCCACAGTTGCCAAACTGTGGAAAGAGCAAAGATGCCCTTCAACAGACAAATGGATAAAGAGGATATGGTCCATATATACTATGGAGCATTATACCTCCATCAGAAAGGATGAATACCCAACTTCTGTATCAACATGGACAGGCCTGGAGGAAATTATGCTGAGTGAAATAAGTCAAGCACAGAGTCAATTATCGTATGGTTTCACTTACTTGTGGAGCATAAGGAATAACATGGAGGACATTGGGAGATGGAGAGAAGTGAGTTGGGAGAAATTGGAGGGGGAGACAAACTAAGAGATACTGTGGACTCTGAGAAACAAACTGAGGGTTTGGGAGGGGAGGGGTTTGGGGGAGTGGGTGATCCTGTTAGTGGGTATTGAGGAGGGCACATATTGCATGGAGCACTGAATGTGGTGCATAAACAATGAATCTTGGAACACTGAAAAAATTAAATTAAATTAAAAAAAAAATTTCCTGAGCCAGAAACCTGAAAACAAACAAACAAACAAAAGAAAACAGAAACAGACATACAGATACAGGAAATAAACCATTGGCTGTTTGAGGGGGAGGCATTGGGGTGGAGTGAAATAGGCAAAGGGATTAACTGAAAATTTCCAGTTATAAAATAAATAAGTCACGGTGAAGCAACATATAGCATAGAGAATATAGTCAATAATATTGTCATAATTATATTTTAACAGATGGTGATTAGACATCACGGGGATCATCTAGTAACATATAAAAATGTTGAATCACCATGATCAATGCCTGAAACTAACAGGCTATTATATGCCAATTATATCTCAGTTTTAAAAAGCGAGGTGACCAGTTGCTCTATTCCGGATGAACTACACCAACATCAGAGAAGTGTGCCTAGGAACTAATCATCTCTTCATTTGAAATCATCTTCTTATATCCACAGAGACATATCATTGATTGTTTCTATTATTATACAGAGGGTCAAAAGGTTTTTTTCTTTCTTTCTTTGATTTTATAAAAACCAAACCATTCTGGGCTTCAGTTTCCTTGTTAGTAACGACACATACCCAGCTGATGAGGCCATCTGAATGATTAAATATTTTCAAGACTGTGGTTTCTGATTAGAGATACTATATTAAAGTACCTAATACCTAGTAGGTATTTCATTATTATTATTTCCTAATACATGTGGCTAATTAAAAGTTGCCTTTATGTTTCTGTATTAAATAAGTGTAGTAACTGTATAATATAAAGGAATGCGTGTAAATAGTTTACCATAATAAAGAATTAACATTGTTTTCATATTTGTAATCCAGATATTTAAAGAGTAAATTCACAGTCTTTTTAAGGAAACAGAATTTATCCTGAAATTCTCAAGGAATTTTATAGAATACTAAAAAATAGTGTTTTCACCAACATTTTGTAAAATATGTCATTTCTTGATGTTTTCTTAAAGATTAAGAATGTTTAATTCAAGAAACATTACATGGGGGGGCGCCTGGGTGGCTCAGTGGGTTAAAGCCTCTGCCTTCGGCTCAGGTCATGATCTCAGGGTCCTGGGATTGAGCCCCACATCGGGTTCTCTGCTCAGTGGGGAGCCTGCTTCCTCCTCTCTCTCTCTGCCTGCCTCTCTGCTTACTTATGATCTCTCTCTATCAAATAAATAAATAAATAAAATCTTTAAAAAAAAAAAAGAAACATTACATGGGAAGAAAGAAAAAAAAATATATGAAGAAGTTAATGGTAAAACCTACTGGAGAGAGATCACTTCTGGTAACCATCCTGTGAGTGCGTGGATAACAGTGAACTCCCCTAGTTCTCTCCTCTCTGCTATATGGATGCTAAAGAGGCAAATGCACAATAGCATAGTTAGTAGCAATGATAATAATAATAATAAACAATGATATAGCCATGAAAAATGTAGGGGTCATAGTGGTTACCTATTAAATACAAGAAAATACTATTGCAAAAGCCAGATGATTTGTTTTGTTAAAGTGTTTAAAGAGATCCAAAGATAAAATTTCATGTTTATTTTAGAAACATGCTATAAGCCTTATTTTAAAGATATAAGTTAATATTCATGTCATATACATAAAACATTCACATATATTATAAAATATGTAAACTTAGATTATATATATTTTATATATTCAGTATACTAACATGTTCTTTAAAAGATAGGACAGTCTCTTTTATCCTTGTGATTTCAGTTTCTTTTTTTTTTTAATATTTTATTTATTTATTTGACAGAGAGAGAGATCACAAGCAGGCAGAGAGGCAGGCAGAAAGAGAGGGGAAAGAAGGCTCCCCACTGAGCAGAGAGCCCGATGTGGGGCTGAGCCATGCACACCACTGAGCCACCCAGGCTCCCCATAGATTATGAATTTTGATGTGTCTACATATGTCACAGATAACAAAAATCACTTGGGGTAGTTCACAGTCTAGTCTAAACTCCTCTGTGGATAATCCTACTTAGGAAACAACTGGCAAACCTCATAAAAATAATGTTCTGGGGGCGCCTGGGTGGCTCAGTGGGTTAAAGCCTCTGCCTTCAGCTCGGGTCATGATCCCAGGGTCCTGGGATCAAAGCCCCGCATTGGGCTCTCTGCTCACCAGGGAGCCTGCTTCCCCCCACCTCTCTGCCTGCCTTTCTGCCTACTTGTGATCTCTGTCTGTCAAATAAATAAATAAATAATCTTTAAAAAAATAATATTCTGTCCTTTGCATAGCTCACAATGGTATTGACATAATTACTGCACATTAATTTTTAATGTAGAAAGATAAAACTCATATGAAAATAATTGCTATATACTATTAAATCTGAGGGAAAAATGTATAGACAAATATAAATTGTACCACACAGTTCAAGTATCCACTAGAAAGCCTCAGAAATGTCTTAAATCTAGTCTGGTCCTTTATTTTCATGCTGGATTTATCTATTTTTTAAAGTAAAAATAATCCTATTTCTTAGGTTGCTATAAAATTCTATGGAACTGTAGCTTTAAGAAAGACAAATTGCCACTCCAATTTTCCAGGTCACAGGTTTAACACTTCACTGATATTAATTCAGCTTTATTTCTCAGAAATTCAAGTTAGGTCTGAGAATTAGGAACGTGAGGAACATATTTTCTTTCAAAACAAACAAAGATAGCTGTCACCAGTATGAATACTTAGTACTATTCAGCTACCTAAAAAGATCTGGGCTGAGTTCTTTAAAAAAAAGAAATCATTGAAATTAAGAGCTGTGAGTTGGGTGAAACAAATTCCAAACAGAAAAATCAAGGGTTGGTGAGAGAAAAAAGAGATGACAAGGATGGCAGTAGGAGTGGCTGGTTTTGTCGTGTAGCCATGGGAAAGAGAGAGAAAGGGGAGCCAAAACAAAATCCACAAAAAGCAGAGCAGAGGTCTGATGACAGACAAGGTTATGTTTCCTGAAGGGGAAGAGGCTGAGATTTGAGCAAAGGGCTGAAGTAGTCTCTGTTAGAGCCTGTGGGTGTTCCATTGAGAATGAGATGCTCTCACACACTGTAGGAGGGTGAAGGGTATCAAATTCAAGCCAGTGCCATGTATGTGAGAATTCTCCCACTGAGCAATGATACAAAGTTGCTGTGCCTTTGCAACATAAGCATCTAAACTATTTTTGCATGGCTGGGTGGGGGATGGATTGGCCTAGGGTGTCTGTAGGTGGAAACCAAGAGAATGAACACAGCAGACATGTCTCATATACGTTGATGCACAAGACATGCACGAATGGAAGATGCAAGCAGATTTCACAAGTACCGAAGCAAATATGAGTAGTTTTCATCATGAATGTATTAAAAGGGACCAATGTTACCAAAAACACGAGGAACATACTGACAGCCCTCAGAAGAGTTCAGGTTTTCAAGATTAGTAAATTATTGCTGCACATACAGAACCTAACATTTGAACTGGATCTAGGATATATTATTTTGTACTTAGATGAACCAATATTTCTCCCTACAAACCAACTTTTTTCTCACAGTAAGCCAAAACATTATTTCTCATGATCACTCGCCATTTGCAAGAAAGTATTGGATATAGAATAATTTTTGAATATTTTTTTCTTGGGAGAATGCTATCTTATTGCTGGCTAACCCAATATTTCCAATTAGTGATTTTGGCATATTCATTTTTATATTAGAACATTTACATTGTTTGGAAAGAAAGCTCCTTTACATTGATTTTTAAAAAATTAAGCTGTATGATATAGATGTATAGCTGTCTGTTGCCTTTTTGTTTTTATATAAGTGAGTGATCATTCTTCCTTCCACGTACTCAACATTTGCCAGCTTAATGATAGCTTTACACAGAAGCATTGGCCAGAGTTCAAATTCACAGGTTGTGGCTGGAAGCAATAGATTGTTGTCTTCATCAAAAGGCAGAAAGTCATCAATAGTTATCTTTCTCCAGCAACCCTAAACAGGAGAAAAAAAGGAATGCATCAGTGACTAACATTATTTTCTCTCATCCATTATTGTACAGCACTGATGTGACTTTTCAGTGTTTTTTAATTTTACCTTAGCTTCTTACACCTAAAGCCTAGCATACTGGTTTTCAATACTACCATGGCTGGGAATTTGAGTGGATTATTTTATGTAATGTCAGCACATCCCTATCTATATCAACAGATATGTTGATATCATCATGTCAAATATGTCACTATTTCTGAGGTCTTTTTTTAAAATTTTATTTATTTGACAGAGAGAGAGAGAGAGAAAGAGAGGGAACACAAGCAGTGGGGGAGTGGGACAGGGAGAAGCACACTTCCCGAGAAGGAAGCCCAAAGTGGGCCTCGATTCTAGACCCTGGGATCATGACCTGAGCCAAACAAAGGAAGATGCTTAATGACTAAGCCACTCAGGTGCCCCTTTCTGAAGTCTCGTAAACATATTCTTGGGTACCCCTTCCTACATAACACAGTAAATTAAAGAGTTTTCAATAGCAGAACCAAAACATTATACAGCCATAGATAAGTTTGGCCATAATTAAATAACTCAACATAGTCATAATGCAAATTCCCCAAATATAAGTAATTATTGATTATCCTGCTGGAGTCAGTGATATTAAACTTCTAATTACCAGATTGCTTCTGTTCCTAATTAAAATCTAATTCTTAACATGAAGTTGATTAATAGTTTATTTAATAAAATCATGATATATTTTCCTGTATACATATGACATCACAATTAAAAGTTTAAGACAAATGATAACATTAATGATTATGAAGTAAAAAACTATATTTTTTTTAGATTTTGGTTTTACATGTGAAATTTTATTATGGATTTATTCCTTTGCCCAAGAAATATTTTCAGCAGTAGAGTGATCACTGTGAACATAAAAATTTGGAAAACACCTGGCCTAAACCATTGCATTGCTTCGAGTCTAGTGAGGGAAGACATATACGCAAACAATATCAAACATAATAGTTCAAAATGTTCTAGGACCAAAAAAGAAGGTGTGACAAATATAGCTTGTGGAAGTCTTCACAAGAAGTTAACATCTCAACTGAAGATTCAAAGAACGGTCCACTTTTCACAAGTAGATAGGAGCAATAGGGTGAAACCTGGTCTCTTTGCGTGGCACATGTAAGTCTGAACTCCTATCACCTGCCTTATTATTTGCATGTCTTTCTTTCTTCCCTAAGAATTGAGATAGGGCAAGACAGGATTAAACACTGGAGTTTAGCCACTCTCTCTTCTAATTTCAAATGATATAACCCAAAAGAATACCCAGTGAGATAAGTCAGACGCAAAGGACAAATATTGTATACTTCTACTTATATGATGTATCTGGAAAAAAGCAAATTTGCAGGCAAAAGACATGATAGAGGTTACCAGGGACTGGGTGAAGAGGATGATGAAAAATTAGTTTAATAGGTACAGAGTTTCTGTTTGGGATGATGAAAAAGCTATAGAAGGAGATAGTCTTGATGGTTGTACAACCTTGCAAAAATATGTAATGCCTCTGAATTGTACATTCAAATTGTACAGTTAAATGTTAAATATTACGTCATGTATATTTTACCACAATGAAAAACTAATAATAGCAGTTCCCTTTCTACACTTTAATTTTCAAAAAAATTTTTGAAGGAACCAACTGAATCCCTATGAAGGAAAAGTTTTAAGCCAACATAGGAACTTAACTTAAACCAGTTCAACGAATGTCATCTGCTTCCAGCTAATCAATAACATATCTCAATTTAGAAAGCTTTGATTGCTAAATACCATCGAACTGTACAGTCTAAATAGATGGACTACATGGTATGTGATTGCATCTCAAAACAGCTATTATGAAAAATAACTGGGAAATGCATTCAGTATTATATACCTAAAACATAACTTAACTAGATATCACAATTTGCTTAGGAATTTTTTTGATTTCTTGATATTAATACATTGGTTGGGTTGCCTCCTTAAAGTTTATGAAGAAATTAAATATTATATATATAGGGGCACCTGGGTGGTCCAGTTGTTAAGGGTCTGTCTTCAGCTCAGGTCATGATTTAAGGGTCCTGGGAGCCCAGCTGGTGGGGCTCAGTGGGGAGTCTGCTTGTCTTTCTCCCTCTGCCCCACCCCCTCACTTATGCTCACTCTCTCTCTCAAATAAATACTTTAAAAAATATATTACATGGGGTGTCTGGGTGGCCCAGTGGGTTAAAAGCCTATGCTTTTGGCTCAGGTCATGGTCTCAGGGTCCCGGGATCGAACCCCGCATCGGGCTCTCTACTCAGCAGGGAGCCTTTCCCTTTCCCTCTCCCTTTCCCTCTGCTTCTCCCTTTCCCTCTGCCTGCCTTTCTGCCTACTTGTGATCTCTGTCCATCAAATAAATAAATAAAATCTTTTAAAAAAATAAAATAAAAAATATATTACACATAAACATATAATATATAAATAATATATAATGTAAATATATATAAGATGTCATCATAGAACATTGAGTTTACTTATTTGGATCCTTATCATAGAACACTGAAACATTTTTACATCATTTTTTTTAACTGCATGTAAATGATAAATATTGGGCAGTTTTTACTGAGATTACTGTGTTAGCACCACATAATTTTAAATGACTATCAAAATATTTAATTACTTTACATGCTTATGAAGAAGGATGCCCTCCTTTATTAGTATAAATATAAATTACCAAAAGTCACTTTAGAATGTAGTCATATTGGAATCTTAATATCTTCCTAGGTCAAGATAACTAAATACCTACATAAATTTATGTCCTCTTCCTCCTATGACTATGCTAAAGGGATAATAAAAAATGCTTTTTAATTAATCACATCAATCACACTTCCAAAAGATCAGGGACAGAGATTTGAGCAAGTAACCTGAATGAGCATAATTATGTAGAGAAGAAAGAGCTCGGACTGCACTTCCCCACCTTCACCAGGGTAAAAGGCGGTGCCCCTCCCATACAGTGTCTGAAGGTGGAACTCTGACTTCCTTGCCTGTCCTGAAGTAAACAAGGTGGTCTCTCTCCCCAGTGGAGTCAGGGGGCAGAATTAGGACTTCTGTCTTCCTTCTGCAGTAAGGAGGAAGTGCTTTCTGCATTAGTAGAGCCTGTTGGAAAAACTCTTATTTCCCCACTCTGCCCATGCAGGAATGAGGAGGTATACTTCCCCCTCCCCTGGTGGTGCTCAGGATACTGTGGGATGGAGTCTTATCATCTGGATAACAAACAAGAGTGGCAGAGCCGAGTAGCATCGCACAGGCTTTATAAACTAAAGTAACATTTGAAACACAGCCCAAGGAAGTGAGCCAGGATGTGTACTCTGAATCTAAACAGGTTGAGTACGTGCTAAATAAAAAATTTAATTAGAAAACAGTCATAAAATAGAACACTAAAAATGTCCAGGAAACTATCCAAAATTACTCATCATGCAAAAACCAGGAAAATCTAAATTTCAATGAGAAAGTACAGTCAACAGACCACAATGCCGAAAGGACAGGGAATTTGGAATTTTTAGTTAAGAAATTTAAAGCTGATGTCATAAAAATGCTCCAGGAAGCAATTATGAATACTCTTGAAACAAATAAAAATAGGATATCTCAGCAAAGAAGTAAAAAAATGTGAAAGAGGAAACAACCAGAAATATTGAACTTAAACAAAGAAAACATAGGGAAAGATCAATAGCCAGATGCAAATAGCAAAGAAATTAGTGAACTAGAAGTTAGTTCAATAGAAATTATGAACAACAAGGGAAAGTAGATTTTTTTAAATGACATGAACCTCAAAGATCTGTGAGACAAGAGAAGAAGATATAACTACTGTGTCATTGGAGTCCCCAGAAATGAGGAAAAAGAATGTGGGGCTGGAAAAATATTTAAATGAATAATGGCTGAAAACTTTCCAAATTTGTCATAAGACATGACCCAACAATTTCAGGTAGCTCAGAATATACCAAAGAGGATAATCCCAAAGAAATCTACGCCCAGACACATCAAATTCAAACTTCTGAAAATTCAAGACAAAGAAAAAAGCCTTAAAATGGCTAGTGAGAAAAGAACACCCAATTGTTCCTCAGAAACCACAGAAGACAGAAGAAAATAGCCAACTAGTTGTCAATGTTGAGGAAAAAAAAGCCTGCCAACTCACAACGCTGTATTGAGTGAAAATACCTGTTAGGAATAAGGGTGAAATAAAACATTTTCAGACAAGGTGCACCTGGGTGGCCCATTCAGTTAAGTGACTTTTAATGTCAGCTCAGGTCTTGATCTCAGGGTCGTGAGATTGAGCCCCAAGTCATGCTCTGTGTTCAGTGTGAAGTCTGCTTGAGCTTCACTCTCCTTTTTCCTCTGGCCCACTCTCTGCACTCTCTTTCACAGAAATAAATAAATGAACCTTTAAAAAAATTTTTTTTCCAGACCAAAAAAGGTTAAGATAATTTATCACCAGAAGACTGGCCCCAAAAAAGAATGGTAAAAGGAAATTCTTATTAAAAAAAAAAAAAAAAGGAAATGGAAGAAATCTTAGGACATCAGGCATGAATAAAGAGCAAAGAAAAAAATATAAACATATGTATAGCTATAAATAAAGTATAAGCTATGTATGGTTATACAATAATATGAAATGGTTATAAAGTATTCTTTGCCTCTTGAGCTTTAAAAATTATATTTGACATTTAAAAACAATACTTATGAGTAGGTTCTGATTATGTAGAAAGAAAATATATAGACAGCTATGCTATAAAGGGGGGGCATAAAGGGGCCCAAATGGTGGTTAACTATCTATGTTCCAATCTAAGTGGCAAAATGCTGCTATTACTGGACTGTGAAAAGCTAAGCACGTATATTTTAATCCCTAGAGCAACTACTAGAGAAGAAAGTAATACACAGAGACATACTAAACACCAGAAATAACTCAAAATGGAATCCCAAAGAATGTTCAAGAAACACACAGAAAAAGGAAAACAGATGCAAAAAAAAAAAGTAAATAACAGAAGTAACAGAGTATACAAGTAATAAAATAACAGACTTAAATCCCAATTATATCAAATGCAAATTGCACAGAAATTAAAATGTAAGAGTAGCTTGGATATACTTATAAAAAAAGAGTTTGTATATAATTAAATAATTCCACATGTAGAAAGCCCAGAAAAAAATAGTCATATAAATGGGCAAAATATATACACAAAGATGCTATTTTACAGAATTGTATTGGTAAAACACTGGTCATAATCTAAATGTCAAGATGAAATTAACAAAATATGTATGGTTATTGTTACATTTGAACAAAGGAGTACAAGGTAGATCAGTATATATATTAGCATAGATAATACCTAGAGTTAGGGAAAAAAAATACATTACAGAACAGGAAGTACCATGCCATCCCACTATTACTATAAATTATATGTAGTAGGCTTATATATATTTATAAGAAAAATGCTTAGGAAGATACACATAAGTCATTTATTATGATTGTCCATGTAGGCAGAACAATAATGAATTTCCATTCTCTACTTTGAACAATTTTAATAATGTTTGAAATTGTTTTACTAAAAGCATTTACAATGTTAATAATAATGAAATAACAAAAACATTTCTATTTTGTAAAAAGTAATTTAATGATAGAAAAATAATTTGTCATGGTATATATCTTGAAGACACTATTGCTCAAGCTTAAAGAACAAAAATGTCACTGGCTGGGAGAGAATGTGCTTCAAATGCTGGCGTGCACGATTTGGCCAGAGACTTCTCTCAGGGGGTCGGGGCTGGGGCTCGGGAATCAAAAGAGGTCGTGTTGGTACTGGTGGTTTTCTGCACCTTACTGTCTAAGAAACTCTGAATTTGACAATAATTTTGTCCTTAAGAAGAGTAAGGGTCTATCAGAAACAAAAGCTAATACCTTTTTTTACATATCGATAGATTGATGGCGACTGGAGAAAATTATTGGTCCCAATGTGTATGTTTTCCCTGTTTATTCAGAGACAGATGAAAGCACTGGGACACTCCCAGCAAAGCAGCTGAGAGCAATACATGTTGTGAGTGGAAAGTGCTCACTTAATTGCTTCTATCAAGGGGCCAGAGGAATGCTGAAAACAGAAGGACCATGACCCAGCTGCATGTGGCCCCAGTAGTGTACCATCACTTCCAGGGAGAGGAAAAGAGGAACTTCTCTGTTTTATAACATTGTTCCTTATGCTCCTCAACAAATATTTGTCTGACTGGTGTCGAAGAACTTTGATTCCAGGTCCTTAGATTCCAAACTGGAAATAGTAGAAATACTTCTATGGGGAAAATGATATGCTGGTGTAAAAATCTGCACCTTAAATGTCAGGCAGAGAGATTCTGACAGGAGGGTTTGCTTCAAAGAATGATTAAGATAAATGCTTGGAGGGACAGCAGGAAAGGGGAAGGAGATATATGTGCACGAAGGCAGAGAAGGAAAATCAGTGTCCAATAACAAAAAGGTGAGCAAGCATCAAGAAATTGAAGACAAAAAGGAAAAAAAGAAAAAGACAGAACAAGACTCAAAGTGTAGGAGAGGTGACAGGGGAAGGAAAAGTGTAGAACCAAGATGAGTCCATCTCCTTATACCGAATCAAGCAGTAGAAGGTAACAGAACTTATTGCTATGAATATGTTTCTCAAATATTTGAAGTGAAAAACAAAGAATAGACATATAAATACTGAACTAGAATTAGAAGGAAAAAGTCAAAAATTAAATTGTGTATATCTAGAAAGAGATTTTTAAAAAGAAAAAAAAATGTTTATCTTGTCAGAAAGAAGTTACTCTAATTCTTTACTACAACTGCCATGCACATAGATGTTGACTCAGCCCTGCCACCTGGGGATTAGGTAGAAACAAGTAAAAATATTTGCCCCTGGCCCTGAGAGAACAAATTTCTACCAACCAGAAAACAAGGTACCATCTCCCTATCGCATGAATGTAGCCTCTGAGACAGCAAAGTCCTTGTTTTTTGCCCTGTAAAAATTGCATCTATCTATTTATTATCACTGCTATCTGTATTCGATATCCTTTCAAGGACTACAATTCCAATTTTAAAGAATACACCAAAATAGGGAAAAACTAGCAGGAGAGTAGAGTGACCTGGCTTGTGTATTTACCTTACAAAAGGAACTGAAGGCAATATTTGCAGATTACATGATGCTATATATAGAAAATCTTAAAGACTTCACTACAAAACTATTAGAATAAATGAATTCAGTAAATTTGCAGATACAAAATTAATACATAAAAATCAGTGCATTTCTATACACTAATAATAAAGTAGCAGATAGAGAAATTAAGACAACAGTCCCATTTACAATTATACCCAGAAGAACAAAATACCTAGGAATAAACTTAACAAGGGAGGTGAAAGACCTGTACTCTGAAAACTTTAAAATACTGATGAAAAAAAAAAAATTGAAGATGATACAAACAAATGGAAAGATAGCCCATGCTCATGGATTAGAAGAATAATTTTGTTAAAATATCCTTCTTGCCGAAAGAAATCTACAGATTCAATGCAATCCCTATCAAAATACCAACAACACTTTTCACAGAACTAGAATAAATAAGATTAAAATTTGTATGGACCCACAGAAGACCCCAAGTAACCCCAAGCAATCTTGAGAAAGAAGAACAAATCTGGAGGTATCATAATCCCAGATTTCAGGTATACCACGATCCTTAGTAGTCAGAACAGTATGGTACTGGCACAAAAATAGATATATAGATCAATGGAATAGAACAGAGAACCCAGGGGCACCTGGGTGCTCAGTGGGTTAAGCCTCTGCTTTCGGCTCAGGTCATGATCTCAGGATCCTGGGATCGAGGCCCACATCCGGCTCTCTGCTCAGCAGGGAGCCTGCTTTCCCCTCTCTTTCTGTCTGCCTCTCTGCCTACTTATGATCTCTCTCTCCTTCTGTCAAATAATTAAATAAAATTAAAAAAAAAAAAGAACAAAGAGTCCAGAAATAAACCCATACTTATATGGTCAGTTGATCTATGACAAAAGAAGAGGCAAAAATACAAGATGGGGAAAGGACAGTGTCTTCAATAAATGGTGCTGGGGAAAACTGGACAGCTACATGCAAAAGAATGACATGGGACCACTTTCTTACACGGTACACAAAAATAAACTCTAAATGGAAGAAAGACCTCAAAATGGATTAAATGTGAGACCTGAATTTATAAAACTTCCAGAAGAAAACATAGTAATTTCTTTGACATTAGCTGTAGAAACATTTTTCTAGCTATGCCTCCTAAGGCAAGGAAAACAAAAGCAAAAATAAACTATTGGGACTACACCAAAATAAAAAGCTTTGCACAGCAGACAAAGCCATGAAAAGGGCAACATAGTGAGTAGGAGAAGATAGTTACAAATGATATCTACAGTAAGGAGTTATTATCCAAAATAAATAAAGAATTTATACAAGTCAGCACCAAAAAACAAATACCCCAGTTAATAAATTGACAGGGATTCTAAATAGACATTTTCCCAAAGAAGGGATACAGGTTAACAGACACATGAAAAGATGCTCGACATCACTCATCACCAGGGAAATGCAAACCAGAACCACAATGAGATATCACTCTACAGGTGGCAGAATGGGTAGAATAAAAAAGACAAGAAATAACATGTGTTGAAGAGGATATTGGAGAAAAAGAAACCCTTGTGCACTGTTGGTGGGAACGTAAATTGGTGTGGCCTCTGTGGAAAACAGTTTGGAGGTTCCTCAAAAAAATTAAAAATAGAAATGCTACATGATCCAGGAATTCCACTACTAGAAAAACAAAGAAAACTAAAACACTAATTTGAAAAGATATATGCACCCCTATGTTTATTGCAGCATTATTTGCAATAGCCAAGATATGGAAGCAACCTGGTGTCCACTGATAGATGAATAGAAAAAGATACGGGATACACACACACACATACACAATGAAATATTACTCAGCCATAAAGAAGAATGAGATCTTGCCCTTTGTGACAACATTGATGGACCTAAAGGCTAGTACCATGCTAAGTGAAATAAGTCAGTCAGAGAAAGACAAATACCATATGATTTCACTTATACATAGAAGCAAAACAACAACAACAACAACAACAACAACAAAACAAATGACTAAAATAACAAGCAAAAAGCAGAAAGAGACCCATAAATGCAGAGAACAAACTGGTGGTTTTGCTAGAGTGGAGGAAGTGAGAGTATGGGAGGATGGGCAAAATGGGTGAAGGGGAGTGGGAGATACAGGCTTCCAGTTATGGAAAGAATAAGTCACAGGAATAAAAGATACAGCCTGGGGAATACAGTCAATGGCAGTATGACAGCTGAAAGGTGACAGATGGTAGCTACACTTGTGGTGAGCATAGCCTAATGTATAAACTTAGTGAATTGTTATGTTGTATACCTGAAACTAATGTAACTTGTGTGTCTTCTGTACTTTAGTAATAAAAAGCTATAGCTTCTTGTATATTTTTACATACACTGATGAATTCACTAGGAGGATGGGGTATGGGGTACTCCATACTCAAGTGTTCTGGAAAAAAATGAAGCAGGGACTGGTGAGATAAGGTATTAGGGTTTCAGATAAGGTATAGAGTAAAGGCCTCAGAATGAGTGTTTTTAACACTACACCGAGAGGATATGCAGACCCTGACTGTTGTGTTCTAAAACAAAATGGTATTATCCAAGTATTCCATATGTAAGCAAATTACATTCATATAATAATCATATATAAAGGAAAATAGACCTCAGTATTTAAAATGACCCAAAATATACAGCATATATATTCTAAGTGAATAAAATTCTGGAATGCACATTCCAGCTGAATGAAAGATGGATGAAAGTAAAATGTTCAAGAGAGAAGTTAAGCAGGATGATAAACACTAAACCCTTCTATAGAGGAAATAAAGGATACATTATTATAAATGTGTTCAGAGATAAGTACCAACAAAAATGTTTATTCAAAAAGCATATATGTTAAGAAAATATTGAAGCAAAAGAATATTAGGTGGATTTTGTTCTAAAAAATTAAATCGAACAATAAATTTGTGATAACTAAAGCAATATGGTATTTAAAAAGGATAAGAAAAGTGGCACTTGGGTGGCTCAATCGGTCAGTGTCCAACTCTGATTTCAGCTCAGGTCAACAAATTGTCTACAAAAATAATTCATATGGAACAAGTTCTATCTCAGTGCTCAACAGCTTAGCAGCAGGCCCCACAAGCCATTCCTCAGGAGAGACCAGTGAGAAACTAGAAGAAGCCACTGGACATCAGGCCCTTCCTTTCCCCAGGGCTACCTTTTCTAGACTGCTTCAATGATCGGTTCGGAGTGAAATTTCAAATTGGAGTAAATATTTTTGTTTTAATTCTGAATCCAAGTGGATTTGGGCTTATGGGGAATCAGTACAATTAAAGAGAAATAAATCACCGTGTCTTTGTAAAATGAGATGTAGTGTTAATAAAGGTTGACCTCTGTCCAGAAGGAAATTTGCAAAGAAGGAAGGATGTCAGGAAGCAGAGAAAGAGAAACTAATAGGGTTGGTCTAATATTCTACTGATGCTGCTTTGTAATACTTAATTATTTTGAACTCGCTCCTCAAGTGTAAGCAAATGTGTGGAAAATGGGGAAGGAGGCAAATACCCTGACGTTTGACCTCTGTGTTTGCCTTCTCTCTGTAATCCCTCATCCATATTCACAGGGCACCCACCTTCTTAACACCACAGCCTCACTCTCACTCCTTGGTGCACATTAAAATTTTGAACTCTTGTCTACCAAATCTGCCTTCTGCTTGGTAAATAAGGAAGACAAAGACATTTAGGAAGTCATTTTCTCTCCTCACAAAGTTTTGACTTTCGAAGTCTGTTGTCTTGCAGTAAACATCAAAACACCAAGAATCTTATTTTAGAGATCCGAGGCTAATACCACCTTCTTTACTCTTACCTTCCTGCTGTAATGATCCTATTAATTCCTAAGCATTGGCCTTTCAGCATCCCCCATCCCAGGAAAGATTGGCCCAGGCTCCCTGGGTAAAGTCATGTTCTTTAGAAATACAGAATGGAATGATTAACTATTCATACTTCTCCACATCCTCAAATGGTCAAGAACATTCTTCCTTAGTGACTAGGACCAGCTTCATGGGTATACAACCTGTACAGTCACAAGGAACCTCACACTTAGAAGGACCCTATGCTCTTTTTTTTAAGTACTACTATCACCATATTGACATTCTTAATAATTTTCATTTTAACAAGGGGCTCTGTAAAACATGTAGCTGGCCCTGCCTGTGAGTCTGGGCGTTTAGAAAGAAGCCACCAACAAAAACTCAAAGGTGTTTCATAATCTAGTCTTGCTGAATGTGGTGTGAGCCTACTTTGCCTTATTAACTAGAGGATTTTTAATTCTCTATTTCTACTATCCCATTTGCTCCTTTTCAGGCAGAAGTAAAAACGTCTTGTCAAGCCAAGATTTGTTAACTTGAGTACAAATCTCAAATTTAGGGCAAAGCCTGGGTGGGACCAGGCCCCTCAGGAGCAGCAAATACCAGGAGAGAAAGAATGGACCAGGCTCAAGCACTCCCTTTGCTCAAGACCCCATCCACAATCACAGACAAAGGAGGAAGGAAGAGAGCCCCATGCATCCACCTGTCCACCCAGACTACCTGCCTGACAGGACAGAGATAGCAGAGGACCACCCTTCCATGGTCCAAGCAACTGCAGTATAAAAAGCATGTGGGATTGGGGTCTCAGGACAAACAACGATGTTTGTTATTGACCCCAAATTATACATGTAGAACCTATCTTCCCAGTGTCTGCACAATTGATGTCCTGTATCTTGTAATAGCCTAGGTAACAGCGTGTAAGACAAATATATTTCAATATGAAGGACAGACGAATTTCAATGCACATGAATGTGAACTAACTTACCATCCAATAAAGTTTCACGATATACTTCCCATAGTTATTGAATAAAGGCATGTGACCTTTCACAGCCTTGCACAGAGAATAGATGTGTTCCCAGGGCTTCCAGATGAGAGGAGGAGGTTCCCCTGCATTCCCTTTAAAATAATTGTTCAAAGTAGCTCCATTGAATATCTTCCACACTGCATAGATTTCGCTGATAATCCATCTCATCAGCTAGAGACAAAAGCCATTCATGTTAATCAGTTGTTCTTCCATTGTTGGTACTGTAATTTAGGTGGGAAACCAGTCAAAACCTATTTCCAATCTACTTTTTCATATTAAATTCTACTTGTAATGTGCTTCACATTTTGATTTCTGATCTACAGAATAACATCATGGCTCTTGCCTTTGTTGTCAGGAAATATAGTCACAATACACGCTAAAAAGACTTAATATTAAACACACTCAGCTAAGAGCTATCTTCCAGAGTAAACTACTAGTGGTTTGACTTTGACCTCCTTTTGACATTGACCTTCATTTCAACTGTGTGTGTGTGTGACACAGAGAGAGAGAGACAGAGAATGAATGCTCCTGAGAGCAGTGATATTATTTTGGGATTAACTTTTTATAAACGATTAAGCTACCCCTCTGTAAACGTTGAGAAGTTTGCAAAGAAAATGATCTCTTCTATGTCAATAGGGTCAGCTAGACAAGGAATGAGATATGAGAAAGAAAATTGCACACACATTTAAATATCCTCTAAGTCTCATATTTCATACGCCAATCTGCGGAGGCAGAAGGGCTCTGAACAAAATTCCCACTTGCAGAGTTTTCAATGGGTAACAAGGCGCAGTGGGGAGTTGAGCTTTGCAGTGGAAACAGACCAGGATTTGAATCTTCCTTCAGATACTTCCGCTCTGGGGAACGTCATTTCACCATCTTTAAATTACAATTTATGTAATGCTGTCTGTAAAATGCAGATTATGCTATCTATTTTTTAGCATTTTATAGGGAATAGAAACAATGTATAAAAAAAATCTCTGGGTCACAGTGGTTGTTAAGTAAAGACATTACCCTAGTAGCATGGGATTTTCTGAAATAATCGTCTTGCATTTAACTGCCTGGTTTATAAGAAGATTAAATACTTGAGACTAACCTTATAAGATTCATGTTTTCCTTAATTTACATTATCTAGGACGTTTCTTCAAGTTTAGTTTAGTTGAAAATGAAAGGTAAGTCAAGTATCTTCCTGTATGTATACCTGGGAATTTTGCTAGAATATTTTATACTTCTTTTAAAAATGAAAAGCTGAAGTCTATGCATGCTTTGGATTATAAAATAAGCATATTTTAGGCTAAAATATAAAATATAAAACACTTTAGAGATAACATTATACTACTCAGTACAACCTGGTTGAAGAAAGAAATGTCTTGACTTTAATCTTGGTCAAGATATTTAAGATAAGATGGGTTCCTGGGTGGCTCAGTGGGTTAAGCCACTGCCCTCGGCTCAGGTCATGATCTCAGGGTCCTCGGATCAAGTCCCACATCGGGCTCTCTGCTCAGCAGGGAGCCTGCTTCCCTCTCTCTCCCTTTCTCTTTCTGCCTACCTCTCTGCCTACTTGTGATCTTTCTCTGTCAAATAAATAAATAAAAATCTTTTAAAATAAAGATATTTAAGATAAGAAAGGCAAAGTGTTTGAATCAATAATGACTATTAATTCTCACTGGCACAGAATTTTTTTCTGGGAGAAAATAATTTTAAATAAAAAGACCTGCTTCTGACATAACTGCCTTAGGGAAGTGGAACAGAGTCTGCTTCTGATGGAGAAAACCCAGGGTGAAGAAATGGAGGTGTTTAGGTGAGATTTTCCCTGTATTAGCAAGTCAAACAACATCAGGACGCCCTGCCCTTGAGCACTACGTTGAGCAAGTTCCAAGCAACTTCATGTCCATCGCTAGGCACTTGGACTAAGAGGAGAAAGCCCAGATCATGAGATCCCAGCTACTGTGGGTTTATGGGGCAGGAGAGTAGGGGCACAGCAAAGCTAATGCTAACATTTCCCACCATCTGCTCATTAAACTTAACTGAAGAGGCTTCTCTACCTCTTTGAATGTCTGGTGTATAAAATACTGAGTTACACCAAAACTTAGAGGTGAGCAAGGGAGAACTGAAATTGACAGTCTGGGAATTGTTTTAAGCAGGTCTGGAGAATGAAGCCTGAAAACAGGCTTCAGTTAAAACTTCCTTACATACCTCACTGCAGAGTAAATGTTCATTTGCTGAAAACAAATCAAACAGGATTTCATTTCTCACAACTACTGGAGCCTGAAATTAAAAATATATGTAAAAAGAGATATTCCTCATTAGGAAAAATAAAGGAAATGTAGCTGAATGAAATATAGTTTCATGCAATATAAACAAGTCAAACCTGATCTCATTTCTTACAACCAGAGGAATTAAAAGAAAAAAAAAATAAGTGAAGCTCATTATTCCATAAGATAACCCTTTTAGAGCTATGGGTGCCATTCACTTCATAATGTAATGCCTATCAAACACAGTATTTTCATATACAAATGAAATGTTTTAAGATATAATATATGCAGATGGTCTCAGCATGCATACACACACAGTCTGAGAGTTTAAAAAATGATTTAAAATTTAAATTAACCTTTCAAGTTAAACCTGAAGCTTAGTTAACACATGCTAGCAGGAAAAATATCTCCATCCCTTTGATAAAACATACTAGGTATGACAGCTTTTTAAAATCTTGCCAATTTTCAAATCCTCCTATCTTTAAAAAAATCATATGGTGGTCATTATTTAATTGGTATATATCTAAAGATGCTTTTGTATGTTTAGATCACTAAGGAATAAACATAATAAGGGAACATATGATTTATAACAGTTTTTAAAAATTTGTTACAATTCATATCAAGGTTATATACTTAACATATTGTGGGAGGCCACAGTAAGGCTTGAGACGAGGACCAAACCAGGCCCTGACTTGTGCCTCCTTTAAAGTCCGAATAACCTAACAAAAGGTTTAGGATGGAAAAAGTTGAGTAGCACTGAGAAAGGGTCTGTGCTATGTGTTGTGCGCTCGCTTACGTGACTTCCCACACGCTTGCTAAACAAATGAGAACAATTCGGTTGGGGTCAAAAGTTCGTTGCTGGTCCTTGCTGCCCTAGTACAGCCCATAAATTATTTTCAGGTTTGTTGTATTTGTACTGGCATCAGCCATTTGGCGTCACGAGGAATTCGTGGTTGTTTAACTAGACACAGGTGTATTGCTTCTCCTATTATCACTATATATATGGCCTTAGTGCTTTGAATAAACTTAGCACTGTTGGACATCCTCCTCAGTGCTCCTCCTGCCCCCATCTCTTGGTCTCTTAATTTCTTTTCACCATCCTCTTATCCTCACGTTGCCGGTTGATTTGTTGCGCCGGCCACGACAACATATCAAATTAACATACATATGGTTTTGATTAATAAAAGATTTTCATGGAAACTAATGTCATCAACTACTCTCAATCACATGTATAACGAGCATCTTGAAAACTCAATAAAATATTTCTTTATGTCTGAGAGAAATTAACCCAAACTACCTTGAAGGCCTGAGTTGACTCTTAGTGTATAATTTATGATCATAGTAAGTTCGATATATATTATATAAAATATTTTATACAAAAACGTATGTTTTAAATTCTGTTTTGGCTAATTGCACTTCTAAAATGGCCACACTCTTCACCAAGTAACAACCTACATTAAAATTAATCATAGATTAAATATTGAATAACTAAAATTCGAGGTGGGCCACTTAATAGCTACCTGCCAATCAATAGAAGATAGAAACCGATGGTGTGTAAAAGGTAGCAAATATTAAGGTGGACGTCTCTAGAGGTCTCTATTCCCTACACCTGTCCTTGAGACAGAATCCATCTTCAGACCCTTTACATCTACTCAGTATCATCATTACTCAAGGACCTGAACCACCCACACCTGATTCTCAGAAATATACAAAACTGATCATTCCCTCAGTGGTCAGAGCTTGTTAACCTCCTCAGCTGTATAGCCCATGTTGACTGTGATATCTTGAATCCAGGCTCTTAAGTTTGTTCATAATTTAGCTTCTCTCTGACTTAAATCGTGTCCTCCGACTTCATATTTGGCTTAGAGTAGAATAGAATCAATCTCATGTAGGAAGTTCGTTATTGTTCTGCTAAATTTTTGTCTGAGCTTTCTGTATGCCCACAGTTAATGAGTTTCCATGTAAAATATACTTACCACTGTGGATCTAGACATTAAAACTTAAAAAAACATTATTCTAAGACTATCCTAGCTAGCTAGACTTTCAGCTGTGGCTATTCTGGTCCACACTCCAAGAGGAGTTCGTGCACAAGATCAAGAGGAAGAGGTCAGCACAGAACAGAGGTGTTGAGATGGGCAGCAACATTACGATAAATGTCGGGAGAAGTGTTACCACCAACAACGGATGAATTCACTTATTATACAAGTGTTATCTCTCAGAACTAAGGTATGTTAAAAAGAAAAAGGTGGTGTAAAACTTTTCTACTTATTCACATTTGAAACACTCTCACTTTAGGAACTTAATAACCTTTATTTGCGTGGAATGCAAATCCTGCACTTCCACTGCACAGAGCCTGAATATTATGAATAATTCACTACTATTAAGTGCACTATATTAACACCAAAGAACTTATATTCTTCATACCAGTATTATCTAACATTATAAGTAATTTAAAGGCTTGGTTCATGGACATTTGATTTATTTAAAATATCTTACAAGTAGGCATTCAATAAATATTCTGTTGAAATATCTTATTCTTTTATTTTACCAAATATCTTTGTAATTAGGATTATCTGACCTTCTCAGTTAGTAACAGCAATTGGAAATATGGTGGATAAATTGTATTTTCTTGCAATAGTAGTGGTGCTTATAAAGGCTAAAAATTTTAGGAATAAAATCACTTTGTGTGAAACTGTGATTCAGTGGATTCCATAGCCAATGGAAGAATCAGCTCCTTTACAACCATTTGATTAATGCTAAATAACTATTTTAGCCTACTGGTTTTCCGTGCATTAAATGAAAATTCTAGAGAGTCATAAACTAAAAAAAAAGGAGTTAGTGATAATTTAGACCCTTGGAAACAGCAAATATGTTCAAACTAACATGACTGTTAAGAAGGCAGACCAGTGGATCTAAAGTTTTCATGTACATAATGCTATTTTAAAGGATGGCTTCTCTGGTGATGTCCCAGTCAATGTGACTCAAGTGGCTGCGTGTCAAGTCCAGAAATGAAGATGGCCCCTGGGAAATGCTTCAGGAATACCTGGAATGCAGAGAGCCAAGTGCCAGTCTCCTGGGCTAGAAAATTAGTGCTAATAAACACTAGAGTAAACAGACCTTCAGGCCACATAAATTCCTGCTAAGCAGCTGTAAAAGGTAATTCTGTCAGTCAGAAATTAAGGAATAACTTCCCACACGTTTTAGGCTCTTCTTTGATATCATGTAAAAAAGAAAAAAAAAAAAAACAACTCAAGACTTTACACAAAATTTCAATATGCTCTTGGTTGCCCGTACAAGTGATATTAAACTATGCTGATACACATTTATCTCTATTAAATGTCAAAAAGTAATTCCTTTTTCTTACTAAATACCATGGGAAAAATTTACCCTACATTGTTTTAAAAATGAGAATTTTCATAACTAGGATATTATAGCCCACAGTTAACATGTATTTTGTTCAATAGTGAAAATGTTTCTTACCCGATTAATTAAAAAATCCTGTGGACGTTTCCAGGAATAAATTTTCAACGATGGTGGTAATTCAATCTTTCCTTCGGGGTCTTCAAAAAAATGCTGTATAAAAAAATATATATTGAGTTTTTTGTCTCCATATGATTCTAAAAATATGAAACCAACTCAATCCTAATAAAAATCAGTAAGTTCATAGATTAAATCAATAAATATGCATTTATAGAGCAATTTGTATAATTGCTCTCAGAAGTAGCTCATGGAGTATTTGGTGAATATGGAAGTTAATAATACTGTATTTAGTGAGCAAAACCTCAATTGTTGAGTAACATTTTATTGCAGAGGAAGCAATCAAAATGAGCATGAGCTGCTTTGGAATGTGAAGTAGGTATAGTAGGAAAGCAATTTGGATGGGCCAGATATGGACATATTTTGCACTGAAAAGATTGTTCTTGTTTTTACTTGAGAAAATTAAAAAATCATAAATATGATTGTATGCCAGGGAAATTTTTGAACCTTGGATCTGACTTTCATTTATTAATTTTTAAAATTAAACATGTTATTTTGAGATAATTATAGATTCACAACTCATGCTGTAAAATAATAAAGAGAGTTCCTGTGTTCTCTCTACTTGGTTTCTCCAGTGGGAAATCTTCCAAAACCAGAGTGCAATGTCACAACCAGGATACTGATGTTGACGGTCATGGTATACCACAGTTCCAGGAGCATAAGGATCCTTCCTAGGCCCTTTTATGGCCATGCCCACCCTCCCACCCCCTTACCACCTGTTTAATCCCTACCACCTGGCAATCATTAATCTGGTCTCTTTTTGTCATTTCAATAATGTTATATGAGGGGCATCTGGGTGACTCAGTTGGTTAAGCGTCTGACTCTTGGTTTCAGCTCTGGTCATGATCTTGGGGTCATGAGATCAAGCCCTGCTTTGGGCTCTGTGCTCGGCAAAGAATCTGCTTGAGATTCTCACTCCTCCTCCCTCTGCCCCTTTTTCTGATCTCACATGCATGCACTCTCTCTCAAATAAACAAATAATAAATCTTCAAAAAAAAATAATGTTATATGAATGGAATCATATAGCATGTAAGATTCTGGATTGGCTTTTTTCCTTCTCCGCCTAATTCCCGGGATATTCAATTCATTCAAGCTGTTGCAAGTATCAATTTGCAGTTTGTTTTGTTTATTGCTGAGCAATATTTCATGATATGGATATTTGTTTGTTTGTTTACCATCTGTCCATTGAAGGACATTTGGGCTGTTTCTAATTTGGGGCTCTTATAAAGCTGCTATAAATTTTTGTATATAGCTTACAGCTTTTTATATGAACATAAGTTTCCATTTCTCGGAGGTAAATGCCCAGGAATGCAATTAATTTATTAATTTTTGAGTCCTTAGAATGAGTCAGTTAGTGAGCTCTGGAAGAAGAATGATATCCAAATATCTACTCTCGAATGCTAGAATATAGTAAATTAGATTTCAAGTAGCTACTGTGTAAAAGTTCTCACAGATCCTAAAATAGTTAAGTTGTGGCAGTGAGCCTTACAGAAAATGAAAAGTGCTGGGAGTACAAAAACAATGCTGTAGGAATATAAACTATCTGTATTGAAAAATAAGGAGTACTAAATTTCACCTGAGTTAATAGTGATAGGGGGAAGAAAATACTATTTTGTGATTTTTATGGTAATCACATTTTTATCCAAATGCTAGTGTGACCTGAGAAATTGTTATATTTGAGGGCCTTGTCTGAGCTTTTTCACAAAGTGTCTATGTGTATGGAGCATATTTAAGATTCTGAAATATTTTGAATGAAGATAAAGGCAATCCCAATATCTAGTCAAAATGATCCAAGAATGAGTCCCTGAACAATAGACTGATGTTTCCAAGAGACACACTAGACTTCTGGGTTTGCCTCATATTGTTTTGTTTTCCTCCCTTACAAATAATTCAGTTATTTTAAAGTCCCTTATCTGACAATCCAAAATCAGTCACTCATGGATCTATTTCTATTATTTAATTTTCCTCTTGTTTTTCAGCCACTTTGTCCTAATTCTTTTCATGTGTGATAAATTTGGGTTGTACGATAAATGTTGCATATAAAAATGTATATGGGTCCTAAATAATGACACCTTCCTCCAGAGAGGAGGATTTCATCCTTTCTGGCAGGCAAAGTACAAAATGAACTTGACCCCATCAACACTGGGTCTCAGGGTTTGACTGGGCTGGTGTAGGCTTGGTTTACCCTTACTCAACACAGAATGCTATAGCCATGTTTGGGTACTCACTGAAAAGCTGGAGTGTCTGAGTCCCTTCACCTTGGTATACCCTAAATTCCAATCTCTTGCCATAGCATCATGAAATATTTTCTGTTATTTAACTTCCAAACTGTTGTTTTTTACTCATTTGCTCAGCAGCAAAATCTTCACACATATAGCTTAGGATTTGGTTAAATGTCTTGAAATAAAATTATATGGGAAATATTCCGATTGTGGTTCTGTAATTACCTCTGGGATTTGGGTTCTAGTTTTGGCTGTTTTCGCAGCCTCAGTCAATATCCTCTCTCTCTCCAGCCCAGAAAAACTGGTATAAACCCCGGCTACTACTTTCTGTTTGGCCTTTCATTGTCATGCCTTGAATTATTAAGTGTTTTTAAGGAGAGGAAAAAAAAAAAGGTAAATGGGAGTTTACCATATCATAATCTGGTATGATTCCCTTTTCTCCATGTTAAGTTAGTGGTAAATGGTAATCTTTCTATGTCATTTTGCCTTAGGTGTATTTCTTATATGCACCTTACAATGCTTCATTATATATATCTCAGTTTGGTTTACCCACCATGTCTTTTTGTTGCTGTCACTTAGCTGAAGAATTGAGACTTGACTCTGGAATTACAGGGAAGGGTTAGTTTATCTGATGCTGATTTCCCGATCACTAGCCTCACATCTAAAGAAGAGACTTTCTATAAAATTCCAAGGATACTTGCTATAGTCAGATGCTTAAGGTAATTGACTCTGGTAAGCTGTGGATGTTGCAAATGTGACATGCTTGGGCTGTCCACCACTCACTCCCGTGAGGGACTGTCACTTCACAGCCATGAATGTTGAGGTTGTAGAACAGAACTGGGAGTGGGAAGCAAGATTGTATCCCATATGGTATCTGGGCTGTTGTAAGAACCAGGGTTTGACCTGATACTCTTCCGCCTTGTGAAGATGGCAGAGGCAGAATGGAATGTTGGCTCAGGTTCTGAAGTGTCACACACCATTGGAATAGTCCCAATTCACCACAGGAGGAGGGCTGGTGCTGCCCTAATCATGCAGTTTTATACATGGTCCGAGGATCACAGAATCAAGGTTGGAGTCTGATGTTCAGTTAGCAACATTCCTATATGTTGCTCCCAAATGAAATGCCCCCCATCAAGTATCCAGCACACATGTTACTTTTCCAGTCTCAATGGTTTTCCTCCAATAAATGTTCTTTCAACAGATGTGCCCCTGTTTCAATAACATTGGTAAGTTCCAGAATTTGATGCCTAACCTCCCAGAGATCTGCAGGATTTCTTCGTAGTCACCTGGTAAAGGCTTACTTGCACTTTAAGGGCCCTAACATGTTACAGTTTATATCTTATTTATATCTTATTTCCTATTTCAGTTTTCAGGCACAGCTGCTCTTCACCCTGTTATCCTTCACACTCTATAATGGCTTGTTTTTAGGTCTTTTCTAGAGCTCAGTGCTTACCTGAGGATTTGCACAGTCTATCTTCCTGATGTACATTCACACTCAACCCCTTTTAGTTGTAAATTTCTGTTAAAAATATGTAGACTATGACCATTGTCATTTGAACCCACAGAGTTCAAAAGCCCTGTCTGTCTAAAAGTTCCACAGTCACCCTAGGTATGGTGAAAAGAATGTATTCCCTCATACGTTCCTAATCTGAAATTGTTCAGGTACTAACAGAACCAGCAATTAGTTACATTTGTAATCTTTTATAAACAAATTACTGTAATGAATTATGCAGTTTATACTTCTGCATTTTGTGAACTAAATATAATTGCTAATAAGAACCATTCCAGAGTTCTCGATGCAAATAAACACCCCAGAGTTCATCATGGTCATTCTGGCAATTTTGTTTGTGTTTTTGCAACTGCATTGTGTTTCATAAACATTTTGGTTAAATGAATTGTTGCACCAAATAAATGGGTCATATATTTTTTTAAAATTTTTTAAAAGATTTTCTTTATTTATTTGAGAGAGAGAGCACGTGCACCAGCAGGGGGAGCAGCAGACAGAAGGAAAAGCAGTCTCCCCGCTGAGCAGTGAGCAGGGTGCCTGATGCTGGGCTCAATGGGAGGACCCAGGGATTATGACCTAAGCCGAAGGAAGACACTTCACCGACTGAGCTACCCAGATGCCCCAAAGGGTCATATTTAAAATGCAACCCAGACTCATACCCTCAAAAAGAAGTCTTTAGAAATAGAGTAAACATTTTTAAAAAGGCAAAAGAACCTAAGATAATATACTTGGAAAATGTAGGCACACTGTTCTCAGCTCCAATCCTAGGGACACATCATGTTTCGATGGCCATAGAGAAACAATGAATACCTGAGATCCTTCCCCAAATATCTTCAGGGGGGAGATATTAAGAGATTCAACCCTTATCTCACAGTAACAACTTAAAAAAAAAAAAAATCTCCTATCATCACCAGATAACAGTTTATAGGTCTGGTGGGACTTTCATTTTCTAAACTACTCTAAATGCCTTGTTCCCAACCCTGTCCAAAATCTACTATCTGACTTGTTCTATCAATTTCCCCTTTATTTCATTATGACCCTCTGATCATCTCTCTCCTTTCTCTTACGCAAATGGAATTAGAAAAGCCCAGGTCTAAGGCTTGGAAAGACAGGCAGGATGGAGGGAGACAGGTGGACAAAGACAGAATTTCTCTCTTGAAGGGAGCCTCTGGAGAAGAAAGAGCACTGGTCCATGTTAACAAATCTTATGCTACTATAAAATTAGGACTAAAATGAGCTCTAGTCACATTCAAGCGGACTTACAAATAGAGGGCTTTTTCCCGTTTTGTCCTTTTCTTTTCCACCTTTGCCTGCGTCCCACTTCTCTGCATTGATGTCAGCCTCACTCCATTCTGGCCAGATTGGGAATTTCCCCTTCTTCTGCTCAGTGGAACTAGGTTGCACATTACTGCCCACGTAGTACTGACTAGAAACAGAGCAGGGAGGTGGGTTAGTTTTAAGTCAAATCTCTGAGGTAAAATATTGGGTTCATTGCATGGTATAACTTTAATGGTCTAATCAGCAGTCATGTTAAAGACATTTTTCAATCGTTGTTCCCTGTAGCCAGACAGCTTCCACAGGTTAGGGTTCAAAAAAACTAAAATACCTGAAGAGATTATTCTGTAAACAAATTCTGAGCCTTAGGCCCTATTTGCTAATGCAGGACATTCATCATAAACACATAAAATGCCATGAAGGGGAATATTTATATATAATTCACACTTAAAATCCTTTGCACATATAATATTAATGGCTTTCTGAAGATCATTACAAATGTAATTTTGATTTTTCCCAGTATAAGTGTGCTATGTGATCATTATTTTAAAATAAAATTTTTTAAAGGTTAGGTAAGTAGGAAAGACATTCCCACTCCATTCTATAAATCACATTGTTAACAACTGTCCAAAGATATACATTTCTTCTTCAAAAATAGCATCATTCAGCACATTCTCTTTATAGACTGTTTATTTCCATTTATCAGTATATTATAAATAGTTCCTATGTCGATGAGAATTTATCTAAATACAAATTTTATGATTGCATACTGTTCCATTGTATAAATATACTTCCTTTTGTCTAAGTTTCTGTATTTAAAAACTTGAAGGTTTTGATTTAAAAATTTTTTCACTATTATGTATTTTTTAAACATTTTATTTATTTATTTGACACAGAGAGAGAGGGAGAGAAAGCACAAGCAAGAGGAGAGGCAGAGGGACAGGGAGAAGCAGGCTCTCCACCTGAGCAGTAAGTCCAACATGGGGCTCGATCCCAGGACCCCGGGATCATAATCTGAGCGAAAGGCATGCTCTTAACTAACTGAGCCACCAACGCACCCCTTTTTTCACCATTATAAACAAGCTTTTAGAGGCTCTCCTTATTCCCAAATCTTTGCATTCCTTATTAATTCTTTTCTTAGGATAGATTTTAATAAGAGAACGTAAAGTACCCAAATACATGCATATTTAAAGTTTGTGATATATTTTCACTAATTATCTACAGAGAAGTTGGACTTGTTTTATACACTCATTATTATGTTGCAATTTTATATCTCTAAACCTTGACTTTTACCTTTTCTTTATTATTGTAACCTTTAAAGTCTAAAATACGTGTCTCATTTAATTTTTCAAGTTTTAATTGTGAATGACTACAACCCTGCTCTAGACCCTTGGATAGGCATTGAACAAACCAGACAAAAATCTCTACCCTTATAGAGTTCATATTCTAGTGGGTAGAAACATAAAATCACAGCATAAATAAACTAAAATATAGAGTGCATTAGAAAGTGAAAAATTAGGGGGAATTATAAAATAGGAAGGGGGAACTGAAGAGTTAAGGTACACAATTTTAATATAGTGGTTAAGGAAAGCACTCCATCATAGGGTAATAGTTCACTCAACGGGGAAGAACGTGAAGGATCGCACTGTGTGCATCTGGGGAAGGCTGTTCTGGAGACCGGAAATGGCAAGTACAAGTAGCAAGGCAGAGGCTTCCAGATGCGGAGCACATCCTGGCTTATCTGAAGAATAGAGATCAGTGGGGCTGAAGGAAAGTAAAAGGAGGTAATTTCAGAGAGGGAACAGGAGATGCAGAGATTATAAAGATGATGTAAGCCAAAGGAAGGACATTGATTTCCCTAGGTGAGAAAGGAAGCCAAAGGAGAGTTTTGAGCAGGGAAGTTTATAATCATTCATGCCTGCTGCTATGTTGAGAAAAGGGCAAAGGGAACAAGAGAGAGAATTTAGATGGCGCCGAAATAACAGGTGAGAGCAGAGGGTGATTTGGACCAGGTTGCTGTTGGTGGGGCAGCAACGGAGAGGCCCCTGTTTTTAAGAGAAAGCCCATAGGTTGAACTGATGTTTCCTGCAAGACAGAAGACTATGGGTTTGGGCAAAACGGAAGTAAGGAGTAAAACAGCGTTTCATTTCTAAATGAGCTGTGTTTATCACAGGTTTGTGGTGATGGTGAATAGTTAGTTAGACATAGGATTCTAAGGCTTTGGGAGGAAGAATCAGTCTAAAAGTGAAAAGTGGAGTCATCAGCATTTAGATGATATCTGAAGTCTTAAGGCTTCAGGCTATTAAGACTTAAAGCTATTCAAGACACCTAACAACTGGTGAGCAATTGACCAATCCTTAAAGCCTCGTTATGTTAGACATTATTTACTTTGAATCCCCGGGGTCAGGAGTATGAGGTCTTCAGGGTGGGTCAGGGGCTCAGGGCAAGCAGGAGACAGAAATGTCTAGGGCTCAGGGTTATTGGTAATGTTATTGTTAAGGTTATTCCACAATCAATATTAAAATATTTCAGTATTCTGACTATCAGTACAGCTGTATACCGGCTCTGATACTCCATGTGAAAAGTCAGAAAGAATAGGAAGAAAACTGAGAAAAGCAGTCTGTGAGTGTGGGGGACAGAATAATTCATCCTCCCCCTCCCCCACCTCTCGCTCCTCCCCCACCCATGTCCACACCCGAATTTCTGAACTCGGGGATAGGTTACCTTTCCTGGCAAGAGAGGGTTTGTGGACAACTTTAAGTATTTGAGATGGGAGGTTATCCTGGTATCTGCATGGGTTCAGTGCAGTCACATGTGTTCTCAAAAGTGGAAGGAGACAGAAGTCGTCAGAGGGAGATTTTATTCCGGAAGAATGAATAGAAAAATGCAAAACTGTTGGTTCTGAAGACAGAAGGAAGAGGCCACATGCCAAAGACAGTGAACAGCTTCTTGAAGCTGAAAAAGGCAAGGAAATGGATTCTCTCTGAGAGCCTCTAGAGAGGAAGGCAGCCCTGCTGGTACCTTCACGTTAGCTCAGTGAGACCCATTTTGGACTTCAGACCTCGAGAATTGCACAATAATAGTTTTGTAGTGTTTAAGCCACTAAGTTTGTGGTATTTTATTATAGCAGCATTAAGAAACAGAAACAGAAATAAAACAGTAGAGGGTTATGCCTTAAAAGTCAAGTAAAACTTTTTTTTTAAAGATTTTATTTACTTATTTATTTGACAGAGAGAGAGATCACAAGTAGGCAGAGAGTCAGGCAGAGAGAGAAGGGGAAGCAGGCTCCCTGCTGAGCAGAGAGCCCGATGTGGGGCACTGAGATCATGACCTGAGTTGAAGGCAGCGGCTTAATCCACTGAGCCACTCAGGCGCCCCAAAACATTTTTTTAAGTAAAAGAATGCACAGCAAATCCAAATGCTGCTAATAGATCAACAGAATGAAATATGAACAAATAAATGTTGAATTTAGCAACAAGAAAGTGAAAGGTCTCTCTCAAATTTCACCTTCTGGGGCAGGGGGTGGGAGGGACTTTCTCGAACATCCTATCTAGAATAGCAACCCCTCTGCCTCCTTTCATATTGCTTCATTTTTATAGCACTTGATTGTTCTCTCACTAATCCTTTGGTGCTTGTGTATTTCCACAGGTAGGCTTTGTAAGTTTCACTTACAAAGGGTAAGGATCCATGGTTTTTTTGTTCACTCCTTCTATCTCCAGCAATTGAAACAGTGCCTGGATAACATAAGAAATCTGCCATCTATTTACATGAAATAAAAGAATGAATGTCTTGACATACTACTTCTATCATTTCTAATTAGGACTGTTTCAAGGTTTTATGAATAGGTAAAGGTTGATCAGATGGCTCACCAGTCCTGTTCCTCATTTCTTATATTTCCCAGTCCTTTGCAGTTTGGCTGGTACTTTGTGGTGGTGTTTTAGACAATAGCATGTATGGGGAGATATGTTGTATCCTACCTCCAGGCTCATAAAACATCCTATGACATACTTGTCCGCATGCTCAATCCTTCAGAGAAGATCTTGGGAAATGGTAATTGGTGGGGTTTTGGAATATAGGTGAGGTTCAGTGGGGTGAGGTCTGGAGCTGATGACCAAGAAAGAATTCTTGAGACATCTTAGGTGCAAAATGGTGGTTTTATAAAAGCACTGGGACAGGACCCGTGGGCAGAAAGAGCTGTTGCACCTGGTTTGTGAGGTGTGGCTGCTTATATACTTGGGAGTTGGGGGAGGTAGGGAACATGGGGGTTTCAAAAGAATTTTCATATGTTAAAGAAGACTCACAGGATACCTGAGGCCTTGCCATTGTCAAGTTAAAGTTGTTTTCCCCCCTCTAGCAAGGCATTGATGTTAGGATAGTTGGAAGCTTCCTGGAGGAACATTACACTCTGCCTGCTTCAAGTATCTGTCAATGGGCTGCAGGTTATAAGAACGTTTAACTGTATCTACATTTCCTTCTTCCTTCAAAGCTAGGTTATTGATGGAAGTGCTTTGTTCTTATAGATTGCTAAGACATTTGTAAACTGAGGGAGACTTGCAGGATTGTGATCTCCATAAGTTAACTATTTGTTTTTCCTTTCTATAGCTTTAGAGAGCCAAGAGTGCATGAGAAATGTCACATAGATACCATTTGGGGCTTGGGGGGTGTTGTGGGGTGTCAGCTTCTGCTTTGTCTTCAGCTTGCCTTCTGTTCCCTCATCAGTAACGCCACAAGATGGAAAGAGCCAAAAATCCTTATTTAGCACATGCAAGGCCACTCTTAAACTCCCAATCAAACTCTAATATAAATGAGAAATATCCTTTGCTGTGTGATCTGGGGTTTATCTGGTATTGTAGCTAACATTGATTACCTCCTACTTGCTTCTTTGATATTGTAGCTAGCATTGATTGTTAACATTGACAAATATAAAGGGTATAATTATTTTTTTAGGGTTTGGATTTCTTCTTTTATGACTTTTAGCATTATAAATCATTATATCATTACACATGGTAATATACTTATACATTACTTTTTGCAATCTTAAGTCTTTGACATTTGATTCTTTTTTCTTGTGATTTTTGTCAGTTTTTGTTTGTTTCTTGTTTTTTGGGGTTTTTTTGTTTGTTTGTTTTTGGTATATTCTCATGTTTTAGGACACTTCTATTATGAGCCCATCCTTATCAGGGTGTTCTTTTTCTCTAATCCCCTTTCCCCAAGGCAATCCTGTATTGAAAGAATGCTTTTTCAATGTTAATATGGAATTTTCTTCTTTCAGAAATCCCAAATAAAGAAGGCATCCAGGAACCCATAAGTACTTTAAAATCGGATCTCAAACCTACATAAGTCTCAATCCCAAGATTTCCATTTCTCAAGGAAGATTTTTTTATTTTCCAGCCAGACACTAAGCATAGAAAAGCTAACTGTCTTATAATCTAAGATTAAAAGGCTGATTTTTCTTATTCACCTTTTTAAAAAGAATTAAACTTTTGGAAAGTCTTGCCTTTATCCAAGGTTGGAGCACTCCCTTTCTTCATTTGTCCTATATATGTTAAAACAAAAGAGTCTACTTTCGTAAGACTGCTAAGCCTTCCCCAGAGAAGCTATAGTCTCAGCTTAGAGTTAAAACATCCTGACTTTCAGTTCCCTCCTCATTTCTGGATTCTGAAGATTTTTTATTTCTTTAGGTAGGCATTTGTAAGTATTAGGTTTTTGTTTTTGTTTTTTGTCTTAATCCACTATCTTGCTGGAAAAGAAAGTCTAAGAATATATCCATTGTAAAGGAGTATTTCTAAGAAGCATCTAAGAAAAGGTGACAGAAAGATGATTAGAATAGTTTTCAGGAAGAAAGGGAAATTTTTCAAAATATTAATAGGGAAACAAAGGCATAAAATAGTAAACTAAGAGTACCTCTACTTTATTCAGGTTTGGTACAACTGTAGCGATAAAAAGAAATCCATGACTATGTAGCCAACAAAATCATGATAAAATTTAACTCATTCAGGAAGCTCAGTCTCCTTAAAAGCTGTTTTTGTAAGGGGAGGATCTAATTTCTTAAAAAAATAAAGGCTCTGCTAAGATTATGTTTTGCTCTCCTCTTCTTTCTGTCAAGGGTAAATAATTGTTCTGGCTTCCTCCCCTAAACTATTAAGCTTTATCACTAATTGGCCTACTTCTCTTGTAAACATATCAAATTTGATTCTATCTGTATTGAAGATCACTTAAAAAATACTCTTATTTGAGGCATTTCATACCAGCTCAATAGCTCACGTATAGTGTTACACGCACAATATAAACAATAGTAAAATATGGCCCAATGTCAAATATACAGTAGATTTGATTCAAATATGTTACTTTTGAAACAGTCAGCACAGTGTGCCTTTGACACTCATTGCCAGAATGTACCTGCTGCTATGGGATAGCTGAGACCCTCAGACCCTCAAAGCACAGTATTCCTGGTCTCATCAATTCTGAGAACAAGCTAATCTTTAAACGCAGAAGTAGCTCAGGACTTTTGAAGATGTGTGAACTGGTAATACTGGGAGATAAATAGTGCCAAATTCTAGGAAAACTCATAGGTGCAGAGAAATCACACCTGACACGCTAAAGTATCAGGGGTACCCAGAGTTATTTTATTTGCATAGCAACATACCCAAGTACTAGCAATCCATTAAAATTACAAGCTGTATAAGAGATTTGAAAGATAAACATATCCTCAGAATATATGACCAAATACTCCCTTCTACACAGTGAGTCTAAATATGCTATTGAGATAGAGGAAGTCTCACCCACACTTTTAGGAGAGGCTAGAAATCTGTAGACAAAGCATATTTATGGAAATTTATTATTTTTAAAAAACTTAATGTCAATGAGGAATGTTTATAACATTAAGCCTGTACATTCAAAATGCCAAATGATATTTTAAAGGAAACTGATGCTTGGAGGGAGAAAAAAATTCCACAGAGCCAGACAATGGGCTGATTTCTAGAGTAGATACATAAAATATAAAGATGCTCCTGGGGAAAAGAAAAGCAACAGCAGAAAGGAATCAAATTTATAACAGCAGGTCAAGTTGGACAGAATAGTCTGACATAAAAATGATATATTAAATAAGCAATAGGTTTAGAGTTGTTAAGATGATTATATATAAAATACATATATATATCTTATATATATGGAATTAATATATCTATTAATTACATATATATATTTGTGACTGAAATGAACTGATCATGATTAAAAGACATTGAAAAATGTGAATGAGTGTTTGCAGAGGCAGGAAGGAGATGGGCAAAATGGGTGCCAGTGTCAAGATGTATAAACTTCCAATTATAAAATAACTAAGTCATGCAGAATGTAATGTACAGCATGATGACTATAGTTAATAATATTGTATTGCATATTTGAAAGTTGGTAAGAGAGTAGATCTTAAAAATTCTCAGAAGAAAAAAAAATTTGTTAACTATGTGTGGTGATAGATGTTAACCAGACTTAACTGTGGTGATCATTTCTCAGTATCTACAAATATCAAATCATTATGTGGTACACCTGAGCTAATACAATATTATATGTAAATTATATCTCAGTTTAAAAAAGAAGTCAATGCACTAATTAGAAAGAACCTGTAGGGGTGCATAGGGAGTTGAGATAGTGCATTCTACAAGTAGGTACTGAAATTAGATTCGAGCAGTGGTAGTCCAAGCTTAAAAATCTCTAAGTCTATTTTGGAAAAGAAGCAAAGTTTACCCTGTAAGTGTCAAGAGATCAGAAATAGGATTCATGAATGATCATGTGGCTAGAGCTACTCATGAGCTTCTAACTTTGAACTTGGGCTGGTATAACTCTTCCTATAGTTTATGGCATAACAGGCAATGTGCCACTTTCCTATGATTCTATGAGGAAATAGGTTGGTTATAGAAAAAAAAATGGGAATGGGCGGGTGGTATCAGGGATAGCACTTCCCACATGGGAGAAAAGACTTCAACCTCCCAATGCTAAGACTTGGGTGGGAGCAGGCTAATACAAAAATGCACCTCTAATCAGAAAATTTTTATATTGTGTGTATGCTAAACCAGTGTGCTAGAGACCCTCTACTGGTCCCTTAATCAATTAGTAACTAAATTATGAATAGGTCATGAGGTTTTCAGAGAGGTCAGAGTCCAAAAGGAGAGAGATATTCTTTGGAAACCTCAAAAAAGCGGCTATTTGTCAACTAAGGAAGTATTTCAATATTGTAACAACTGCCCTATCATTTTCAGTAGTGTATCACAACTGGATGTCGCAATGGGTAGGGAGTGACTTATTCTGGAAAACCATCCCAACCACATGGCAAAGAACAGTATACATGAGTTTAAAATACCTACAAAATGTGAACTGAAAAACTAACACTAAAAAGGAAAAAAAGAAATTTAAAAATTACAAAGGACAGTCAGTAAATAAATTTAAAAAAAAAGAAATCACACCCAAGAAAAGAGAATAATGTAGCAAATTTAAGAGATATTTAAATATTTAGAATCACTGAAAAGATAAAGGAGGGAAAGTTCTGCTTTGCAACAAGCACAGGATAATAAGCAAACAAAAAACAAGATCAATATGAACAAAGACATATTGATTGGAAAATTGCAGCAATGACAACATCAGCTGTTGAAAGAATAGACTAAATAAAGCCAAATAAAGGAGAGGACTAGGGATTTAAGAGGTAGAATTTTTAAAATCAAGTGTTTGAAACAGACTGTTAACTATAGAGAGCAAAGTGATGGTTACCAGAGGGGAGGTAGATGGGTGGAGAGATGGGTGAAACAGGTGACAGGGCACAAGGAAGGCACTTGTTGTGAAGAGCAAGGGGTGCTCTATGGAAGTGTGGAATCACTATACTGTACACCTGAAATGTATATTACACTGTATGTTAACTAAATGGAATTCAAATAAAAGCTTAAAAAATAAAACAAAACAAAACAAAACAAAATAAAATGTTTGCATAGATAGAAAATGTGAACTAAGGATGTGGATAGATTGAAGAACTCCAGGGTATGCCTAAAAGAAGGTGCAGACAGATAAAATAGTTAGGATGGGGGTAGGGAGAAATATCTGGAAATAGGACTGTTGAAAAATCCTCAGAATTGATGGAAGATATGTCTTCAGATGGAAAAAAATACATCAAGCAATAACATAAGATAAATGGGAGGTCAGGGGGTGCAAATCTGCCTCTAGATATATCAACTAACATTGTAGATAAATGATGAAGATGAAAATCTATCTACATAAAGAAATATCTATCTACACAAAGAAATAAATGTAAAAACTATCAAATTGACAGCAATCACTGTCACAGTAAAATAAGGAAGTAGTATCATCAAAGCTGAGGTAAAATAACAATCTTGAAATTAAGATCCAATTAAATTCTTATTTAAAAGTGAGGTAGAAACATTTATCTTAAATTATCTAAAAATATTTAAAATTGTGAATTTACCATAATAGATTCCTATAAAAATATTTACTGAAGGATTTATCTAAGGAAAACAGGAAATGAACCTAGATTGAAAGTGTAGGCTACAAATAGCAATGGCAAACAAATGAGTCAATATATTTGGGCAAAATTCTAAAAAATATTTCCTACTAACAAATAACGATTGCAATAACTTTAGGTTTTTAAAAACTATCAAAAATAAGTGAGATGGGAAAGGGAATTCTGATGGACACAGTGTGCTTGTTTTTTCTTTAGGAATAATGGTAACTGTAGACTATATAGGAAAGTATTTGAAGATAAATCTGTTTTTAAAATAAGGATTGTCTTAGTCAGTTTGGGCTGCTCTAACATAATACCATGGGTTGCATGACTTATAAACAACAGAAATTTATTCCTCACAGTTCTGGAGGCCAGAAGTCTGACATCAAGATGCCAATATGATCAAGTTCTAATGAGAGACATCCTCTGGGTTGCAGATGGCCAAGTCCTCATTGTGTCCTCACATGGTAAAAAGAGCTAGATAGCTCTCTGTCCTCCTCCTCCTCTTCTTCTTCTTCTTTTTCTTCTTCTTCTTCTTTTTTTAAGATCTATTTATTTATTTGAGAGAGAGAGAGCATGCACAAGTCGGGGGATAGGCAGAGGGAAAGAGAGAATCCTGCAGACTCTCCACTCCCACACAGGACTCCATCCCACAACCCAGGAGATCATGACCTGAGCCAAAACCAAGAGTCAGATGCTTAACCAACTGAGCCACCCAGCTGCCCCTCTCTCTGTCCTCTTCTTAAAAAGATGCTAATCCTATTCATGAGAGCATCACACTCATGACCTCATTACCTCTCAAATACCCATATCCAACATCATTACATTTGGATTAGGATTTCAATATACAAATTTTAGGGTTAACAAATATTCAAGTCATTGCAAAGACCCTTCAAGAAATAAAATTTAAAACTTCCAAACTGAGAAAGAGCAGAAAGAGTGGACCTGATATTAGGAAACAACTCAGTATAAACTCTGCCTTAGGTAGATGGGAAATTGAGAATGCAGAATTCTTTTAATAAAGATCAAATCAACCAATCTGGAGACTAAAACATTTTAGAAAAATACTGTTTCAGAATGAGAAAGGCATCTCACTCACCCAACAGTTCACTTATTTTTAACTAACATTTATTGAACACCTGCTCTGTGACAAGCTCTGTGCTTGATGATAGGGTTACAGACTTTACAGACTCATAAATACATGTCTCTAATCTTGAGTTTATTTTAGAATTCAAACAGGTAAACAGATGATGTCAATATAATGTGGTATACGCAGAGATGGAAGCATTCACAGATGGCATTGTGCCCAATGTAATGCAATTAGAAAAAACTCCTGGAGATAAATAGCATCTAAGCTGTTTTGAAAGATAACGAGAAATTTTCCAGGTTGTAAAAGCAGAAAGGGCATCAGTAAGAAAAGAGAAGAGCATAAGAGTGAGTATAGAGGCAAGAAACAGCAGAGTGGGTGCAGGGAATTATGAGCTTTTCAGCACTGCATGAGCATATAGTATAAAGTAGTGGGGAAATTAGGTTGGGATGCAATACAAGGTAAACAGCAAGATAAATGCCCATTGTACAAAGATGAACATTTCATTCTTAGATATATAGTATGTAATATTTACCCATAAAGGACCATCAGTTTTAAAATAGAAAGCTTGAGGAACTCTGAAGTTTCAATACAACTCAAAAATGAGCACAAAGATAATTATTATAAAAATGTGATTAAAGATTATCCCCATCACATCTGTAAGTTGCATTCTTTTAATTAAAATTCTTATAACAGGATGTCTCTACTATATCAAAAACCAGTATTTTAGGAGACAATATATACTGGCAATTACACATAATTTAGGATTTCACTTTTGGGGAAAGAATTGTACCCATACCTGCAATATATTATTTGTGGATATATATTTATAAATACTGCTTCAAACCCTCCCATCTTAATATTTAGAAATTAAAATGTAAAAATTTAGGTCATAAACCTAAGAGATATCATGTTCATTTCAGTTGCAATAATGGGGACTGAATTTATCCTCCCACCTAAGGCAACCAAAACCTGAACAAAACACATGAAACTGGTTTTCAAGGCAGACATCAAGTGATGAAGGATGGTGCTCCTCAAAAAATAGGAACCAAATGAGGTGAGCCTTATAACTGCCTCAGTTTATGGCTGTGAGAGAATTTGTGGCTGTAGTGCAAGAAGAGGTCATCCAGGCATATCATAGCAGATTCCTTGAGTAGAGGAACAGGAGGTGAGAGCCTGGAGGAGACCAGAGCTGCTAGAGTTTGCAAGACAGAGACTAGAACAGAGAGCTTCACAGAAAGAACTACTGAGATCTTCAGAGGGTCACCCATTCCATATATATTTTAGTATGAGTTTATCCATTTCTGCAAAAAACAAAAATCACTGATATTTTAATAGGAATTGCATTTAATCTATAGATTGCTTTGGATAGTAATGACATTAAAATGTTATTAAGACTTTCAATCCATGAACATGGGAAGTGTTTCCATTTTTTTATGCCTTTAATTTCTTTTAGCGGTGTTGTTTAGTTTTTATTGTACAGGTCTTTCACCTCCTTTGTTGGTTTAATTCTTAAGTATTTTGTTCTTTTTGGGGCTATTGTAAGTATTGTTTTTGTCATTTTCTTCTCAGATTGTTCATTGTCCATGTATAGAAATGCAACAGATTTTCATGTGCTGTGAGCTTTCTAGCCTGCCACTTTGATGAATTTATTGTACTAACAGGTTTTTTGTGGAATCTTTAGCATTTCCTACATGTAAGATCATATCATCTGCAAACAGAATTCTTCTTTCTTCTTTACAATTTATTTTCTTTTCTTGCCTAATTGTTCTGGCTAGTACTTCTAGTCCTATGTTGAACAGAAATGGTGAAGGTGAGCACACTTGTCTTGTTCCTTATCTCAGAAGAAATGCTTTTAGCTTTTCATAATTGAGTATGATATCCTCCATGGACTTTCCATGTATGGTTTTATTATGTTGAGGTACTTTCCTTCTATTCCTGGCTTGTTGAGTGTTTTTATCATGAAAGGGCACTGAATTTCGTCAAATGCTTTTTCTGAATTAATTGAGATAATTGTGTGGGTTTTATCTTTATTCTATTTATATGGTGTATCATATTGATTTATTTTCATACATTAAACCACTCTTGCATTCCAAGAATAAACCCCACTTGGCTGGGGTGTATATTCTTTTCACTACCTCTCTGAATTCTGTTTGCAATGATTTTGTTGATGATCCTTGCCTCAATGTCTTTAAAAGTTTTTGGTCTCTATCTGTCTTTGTTATCAGGGTAATGCTGGCATCATGGCATGAATTAGAAAATATTCCCTCCTCTTCAATTTTTCATAAATTTTGGGAAAGATTAGTATTAAATCTTCTTTCAGTGTTTGGTAAACATAGTAAAACATAGTAAATTAAAACATAGTAAACATAGTAAAATTAAATCCATATTGTATGATATATTTGATTAATGAGTTATATGAAATAAAATATATTTGTCTATATATTTTGTCTTTCATGTATACCTATTCCTGATAAATTAAATACCCTGAATAATTTGGAATTGGGAAGAAGTCAAAACTATCTTTATATATAATGAAAGTAATCCATAATTGTATTAAAATGTATTTTATAATCCAATTACTCATAAAACATGAATAAATAATTTTTTAAAACTTAAAAAGACATCAGTGCAGCCATCAGGTCCAAAGCCTTTCATTTTGAGAGATATTGATATTTGATTACTGATTAAGTTTCCTTAGTAGTTACAAGCTTATTTAGATTTTCTGTTTTTTCATGAGTTATTCTAGTAGGTTTTGCAATTTTAGGAATTTGTCCACTTCATCTGGGTTATCTAATTTGTTGGCATGCAATTGTCCACAGAACTCTTGTTATTCTTTTTGTTTGTATAGAACTTGTAGTGATGTCCCCACTTTCATTTCTGATTTTAGTAATTTGAGTTTTTCCTCTTTTTTTTTTCTTATTCAACCTAGCTAAACATTTGTCAATTTTGTTGATTTTTTCAAAGAACCAATTTGGGGTTTATTGATTTTATTTATTATTTTTCTATTTTCTATTTCATTTACTTATTCTCTAATCTTTATTATTCCTTTCTTTCTACTTACTTTGGGTTTTGTGGATGATAACAATAGAATTAGCTCTGTGTGAGTCCTCCAATCCTTTTGAGTACTTTTTTCTTTGACCTTGTGTAGTTTCTCATACACATGAGGTTTTTTAAAAAATGATTGAAATACCTGAAATGGAAACTAAAGTGTTTGAGAAAAAATACTGAAGACTAAGGAACTTAAAACAATAACAATAGAAATAACCCAAAATGAAACATAAAGAAGAATTGAAAATAAACAGAACATCAGTGAATTCTAGGACAATTTCAAGCAATCTGGGGATTATTTGTGTCCTCAAAGGAGGGCTAGGAGGAAGAAAAAAATATTTGAAGAAATTATGATCAAAACTTTTAAAAATTAAATGCAAACTACAAATCCATGAGTTCAGGAATTTCAATTAGCCCAAAACTCAAGAAACATTAAGAATATCATGCTTAGGGGCACCTGGGTGGCTCAGTGGGTTAGGCCTCTGCCTTCAGCTCGGGTCATGATCTCAGGATCCTGGGATCGAGCCCCACATCCGCATCAGGCTCTCTGCTCAGCGGGGAGCCTGCTTCCTCCTCTCTCTCTGCCTGCCTCTCTGCCTACTTGTGATCTCTCTCTGTCAAATAAATAAATAAAATCTTTAAAAAAAAAAAAAAAGAATATCATGCTTAAGTACAACATAAGCAAATGACTTAAAAGTTCTGTTGAAAAAAAATGCTAATAACTGGAGAAAAAAAGACACATATTACATGCAGAGGAACAAAGAAAAATGAAAACAGCAAATTTCTCTTAAAAACAATGCAAGTGAATGGGGAATATCTTTTAAAAATTAAAAGGAAAAAAATCTGTCAAGCTAGAATTATACACCTAGCAAAAATATTTCTAAAATGTGAAAATGGCATAAACACTTTTTTCCTGACATAAATAACTGAAAGCATTCATCAGCAGAAAATTTAAGTGGAAGAAAAAAAAATACCAGATGGAAAATCAATAAGGCTGCAGAAGATACAGTATATAGAACACTATCCAATATAGAACAATGTCCATTAAAACTGACCTAATTGACATTTATAGAACATTTTATCACAATAAGATGCACATTCTTTTCAAGAATACACATTATATTTATGAAGACAGACCACAATCTAAGACATAGAAAGTCTCAACAAATTTAAAAGAATTCAAATTATAGGGGCGCCTGGGTGGCTCAGTGGGTTAAGCCGCTGCCTTCGGCTCAGGTCATGATCTCAGAGTCCTGGGATCGAGCCCCGCATCGGGCTCTCTGCTCAGCAGGGAGCCTGCTTCCTCCTCTCTCTCTGCCTGCCTCTCTGCCTACTTGTGATCTCTCTGTCAAATAAATAAATAAAATCTTTAAAAAAAAAAAAAAAAGAATTCAAATTATAAAAAGTATCTTCTCTGACCAATGGAATTACATTAGAAATCACAGAAAAAAATCTGGAAAATTCTAAGATATAAATATAACTGAAATAAAACAATTATGATTAACCAATATGTTAAAGGAGAAATCAAAAGGGGAGTTAGAAAATATTTGAACTGAATAAAGATGGAGAAAACATTAAAATTTACAGGATCCTACTAAAGCAGTACATAAGGGAGAAATAATAGCCAAAAAAACCTATATGAGGAAAGAATCAAAGTCTTAATATATTCAGTTTCTACCTTAAACTGGTAAAATCTAAACTAAATAAAGCAAGAAAATTAAGATTACATCAAATCAATAGAAATAGAAAAATGATAGAGAAAAATCAATGAACCCAAAATCCAGTTCTTTGAGATCATCAAAATTAATCAAACTCTGGTCAGATTGATCAGAATATAAGACAAAAGACACAAACTACCAATATCAGAAGCCAAAGTAGGCCATCACTACTGATTCTAGACATTAAAAGGAGAATAAAGAAATACTACAAACAACTCTAAGTCCATATATACAATAACTTAGATGAAATGGAACAATTTCTTAAAGGACATAAATTAAGAATAACTCACAGGTTGGATTGGAGATACTGAGTATCCCTGTGTCTATTAAGGAAAGTGAATTTGTCATTAAAAACTTCCCTACAAAGAAAAGTCCAGGTCCAAAGGGCTTCATTGGTGAAGTCTACTAAATATTCAATGAAGAAATAATACCAATTCTACACTACCTGCTAGAAACAACATGAAAGAATATGAAAGTAAAATAAATATAATGAATGAAAGAAACCACACAGAGAGTATACATGATTCCATTTATATAAAACTCTAGGAAAATTAAAACTAATCTGTAGTAACACAACACAAAAGAGTGGTTCCCTGGAGACTGGGGTGAGGAAGGGACAGAAGGTAGGGATCACCAAGAAATCATGAAAACCTTTTTGAAAGGTAAATCTCTTCGTTGTCTTAATCATGTTGATGTTTTCATGTATGTAGATGTACTTCAAAACTTATCAAAACATATCCTTTAAATACATAGAATTTTCTGTATGTCAGATTTACATGAATAAACCTGTTTTTAGGGTTGCCTGGCTGGCTCAGTCAGTTAGGTGTCTGCCTTTGGCTCAGGTCATGATCCCAGGCTCCTGGAATCAACCTCTTGTCAGCCTTCCAGCTCAGTGGGGAGTCTGTTTCTGCCTCTTTCTCTGCCCCTCCCCACTTGTGCTCTCTCCCTCTGCCAAATAAATAAATAAAATCTTTTTTAAGAATTTTAAAAAATAAACCTGTTTTTAAAAAAGAAAGAAAAAGAGGGGTGCCTGGGTGGCTCAGTGTGTTAAACATCCAAATCTTGATCTTGGCTCAGGTCTTGATTTCAGAAATAAAAAGAAAACAAGCCTGGGGATTATAAAAGGCAAATTAAGGAAATTACGAACAACATACCGTGATAGCAATATTATCCGTTCCTAGAGTCATAATACATAGTAAAATTAAATCCATATTGTATGATATATTTGATTACTGAGTTATATGCAATAAAATATATTTGTCTATATATTTTGTCTTTCATGTATACCTATTCCTGATAAATTAAATACCCTGAATAATTTGGAATTGGGAAGAAGTCAAAACTATCTTTATATATAATGAAAGTAATCCATAATTGTATTAAAATGTATTTTATAATCCAATTACTCATAAAACATGAATAAATAATTTTTTAAAACTTAAAAAGACATTAATCACATACCTTGCAAAGATGACAAAATGATTTTTTAAAAATTCTTAAATCAATTAAGAAGATTAAATAATACAATAGAAAATGTCTAAGAGTTGAAAATCTTCAAAGAAAACTTTAGCTGGTACAAAGTCATTAGAGACTTCTAAGCAAA